>NW_027141258.1:482500-581578 GCF_036365525.1 Heterodontus francisci | reverse complement strand
TCTCTTTTTCCACCCCCCGTCTCTCTTTTTCCACCCCCCGTCTCTCTTTTTCCACCCCCGTCTCTCTTTTTCCACCCCCCGTCTCTCTTTTTCCACCCCCCGTCTCTCTTTTTCCACCCCCCGTCTCTCTTTTTCCACCCCCCGTCTCTCTTTTTCCACCCCCGTCTCTCTTTTTCCACCCCCCGTCTCTCTCTTTCTCCCCCCCCCCCCCCCCACCCCCGTCTCTCTCTTTCTCCCCCCCCCCCCCCCCACCCCCGTCTCTCTCTTTCTCCCCCCCCCCCCCCCACCCCCGTCTCTCTCTTTCTCCCCCCCCCCACCCCGTCTCTCTCTCTCCCCCACACCCCCTCTGCCCGCCTCCCCCTCTTTGTATCCCAGTTGAATTCAGTGGGCTGAATGACACCACTAAGTGCCTGAACAAAGATGTGATGGGGGAGAACAGGCGTCTCCAGGACCTGACCACGCAGCTGCAGGGTAAACATCACAAGATGTCGATGGAGGTAATGGCGGCGGGTGGGAGGATGTTTGAGGGGAGGGGAGGGGGTGGGGGGGGAAGTTATCCCGTTTTCCTCTTTTAATCTCGATGTCTACAGCATTTAAGTATTTTGTTTTTTCCTATTCTTTCGTGGGATGTGGGCGTCGTTGGCGAGGCCCGAATTTGTTCCCCATCCCTAACAACTTGCCAGCCCTGTGGCGTGCTCGACCATTTCGGAGGGCAGTTAAGAGTCAACCACATTGCTGCGGGTCTGGAGTCACATGTAGGCCAGACCGGTTAAGGCTGGCAGATTTCCCTCCCTGAAAGAACGTTACTGAACCGGGTGGGTTTTTTTAGTCCAATCGATGCTAGTTTCATGGCACCATTACTGAGACTAGCTTTCGATCCAGACTTCTAATAATTTACAGAAATGGTCCATGTCCTCAGGACATTAACCTGGGCCTCTAGATTGTTTCTCTCCCTCCCTATAGCTGTAACATGATTTATCTATTTATCTCCCCCCTCCCCCAACTCAAGAAACAAACCCTTGGGCTTGGTTTGTTCTGTATCTATGGGCTTATTAACCTGCATCGCTACTTTTCATGACTTGTGTAATCCGTAACCCCCGACATCCCTCTGCTCCTTCACCCCATTTCGACATGTATTATCCAAGGGGTAGGCCAGAATGTACCAGGTCAGGCGTATATATTGTTACGACCGAGGCGGGAGGAGTGCACTGTTAATTCAGTCCCACTTCTCCGCAGGTCACAACATATATTTACATTTTCCCACTTAGCGATGCGGTCAATCATATCTATTTTTCCCAGAATAAAACACAAAATAAACAACAAAGTTATCAGTTTATTATAAAACAAGTCTTAGTCAGTAATGAATTAAAGTGTAAACACACTGATTGGAATTTTAAAAGTTCCCTTTTTGCCTTAGCCCCCCCCCCACACACTGTCACACACGCACGCATACACTGGTTAACGGGAAAAATAAAAGGGATTTTTGTTCAGAGCTCTGTTACAGACACCTGGTCTGAATGCTTATTCTTGAAAAAAACAGCAGATGAGATACGTTGTGTTCCAAAACTGGCAGACAGTCTGCCCTCCGAGTACACGTAGACTGGTCACTCGGATCTTTCAGAATAGCGTTGAGAATTAATTTAGCAGGCTTTTCTTCAAAGACAGGAGATGAGATGAGTCGACACAGTGAACTTCTCAGGGTCTTTTAGAGAGTTGCTGGAAAGCTGAGCTGGCTCGTGGTCTTCTCTCCTTCCTTGAGAATTCTCTTCTCTCCTTGGAAGTTCTCTTTTTTTATTTGCAGGCTTTTGAAAGAGATGGAACAGGCTGGGCTGAGCTGGGGTTCTGTCCTTTATCATTTTTTGAGAACTCCAACCCTTTTTAAGCAGTTCATTCCCAACTCCGAGCCATTCAAAAGTGAAGCCAGGAAACAGAGAGTCCACCTTCTGACCTGTCACTTCTCTGCCCACATCTTCCTCCAGTTACCAGCGTTTCTGTTCGATTTTAACTTGAGTCATGTGACAACCAGTAAATGACGTTGTCAAAATCCTCAAAAAGATATTACAACACAAACAGAAGCACTTTCGTAACAGTGTGTTTATTTTCCATTGGCCCACGCCACCCCCCCCCCCCCCCCACACCCCGCTGAGCTATTACTTGTAGCGCGTGCGCGGTTTGGTTTGGCGCGCGGGGCCTTTGAAATTATTTGGTGCGGCCGCGCGCCCGCAGCGACGGCATGAAGGGGCCGGCTCGGAAGCAGGAGCTTCCGGGCTGGCATGGGCCGCGGCGCAGCTTAAGACGGGAACGTCGTCCGGATCTAGGGGACGTGCCCCTAAAAATCGGAGCCGGGCCTGTCGGGAGCGAAGGTACAGGCGACGCGTGGTAAAGGTTTCTACCCCAAGCGGGCTGTTGTTTTTTTTTGTTGCTTTTTTCCTTTTGTCAGTCGAGCGTATTGAGGGATGGGGCGCGAAGGCGGGGAGTTGGATCGCGAGCTGGTAGGGTGGCAGAACCGACTCGAGGCGCTGAATGGCCCTGGGCGCGCTTGTCCGACTGCCCCACCTCTCGTCACCCCTGTATTTTTCCCCTCCCCCCAGTATAATGAGCTGCAGGACAAGGTGCAATCGGCAGAGACGAAGGTGTCGGAGATGGAGACGACCATCGAGGACCTGCAGTGGGACATTGAGAAGCTGCGCAAGCGGGAGCAAAAGCTGAACAAGCACCTGGCAGAGGCTTTGGAGCAGGTAACCCGGCGCGCCGGCGGTATGTCGCGGGGAAAAGGAGCAGACTGAGGCCACTCGGCCCATCGCGCCTGTGCTGGCTCTTCAGTCGAGCTATCCGATTGATCCCACAACTCGCTGCAACCCCCCCCCCCACCCAAAAAAAACTGCCCCCTCGTGCCACCGCTGGTTCTTTCGCCCGAACGCCTTCGATCTGTGACCCTCTGCTTCCCCGCCCGCTGGAAACAGTTTCTCCTTATTTACCCTGCCCTAACCCTTCCTGATTTTGAACGCCCCGATTGAATCTCCCCCTTAGCCTTCTCTGCTCCAAGGAGAGCAATCCCAGCCTCCCCACGTTAACTGCAGTCCCTCATCCTGGGACCGTTCTGCTCGATCGCCTTGGCACCCTCGCCAAGGTTTCGACCTACTTCCCAGAGTGTGGCGACCGCAGCTGGACGCAATACTCCAGCTGCGGGGGCCTAATGAACGACTTTATAAAGTGTTTAGCAACAACTGCATCGCTTTGGTACCAGAATCCTGTCTGTTGTTTTCTCACTCCTCTCGCTCTCTCTCTCTCCACCCAGTTGAATTCCGGCTACCACGTGTCTGGAGGCTCTGCAGGATTCAGGGCGGCCAGATCACACTCAACATACATAAGGTAATCTCCCAAATCCAGGCTCCTTGTTCCTCTGGCCTGTCTCTGTTTTACAGCGTTGGGGGTGGGTGGGGGAGTCTGAGAGGTGGAGAGGGGGGCCGTGTCTCTGTTCACAGGGGGAGGGGCTGGGGTTTCGGAGGGGGCGGGGCCGTGTCTCTGTTCACAGGGGGAGGGGCTGGGGTTTCGGAGGGGCGGGGCCGTGTCTCTGTTCACAGGGGGAGGGGGCTGGGGTTTCGGAGGGGGCTGGGGTTTCGGAGGGGGCGGGGCCGTGTCTCTGTTCACAGGAGGAGGGGTCAAGACCAAGGCTACGGGCCAAGTGCTGGCAAATGGGATTAGAATAGATGGGCTTGATGGCTGGCACGGACACGGTGGGCGAAGGGCCTGTTTCTGTGCTGTATAACTCTATGACTCTATTCACAGAGGAGTGGTCTGAGGGCGGGGCCGTGTCTTTATGGGGGAGGAGTCTTGGAGCAGCTGAGCCTCTGTTTACAGGGGAGAGAGGTCTCCGGGTTGAGAGGGTGCCCTCTCTTAGTTTACAGAGGAGGGGGGTCTCGATGCCTAGGTGCCTCTTTACAGGTTGTAGTGGGGTGGAGGGGAGGTGTCACTGTTACCTTGTGGCTTTGTACAGGGATGATGAGAGTATGTGTGTGTGATTTTTGCATATGTGCACTTGTGTGTGTCCCATCACTGCGTCTACATCAAGCCCGTCTGCGTGTATCAAACCCCCTGACCGATCCTCTTGTCCCTCCCAACCACCCCCCCCCCCCCCCCCCGCTCCTCCTCTGTTTGCCTTTAGTTTGAGATGCTGAATGCAGAACTGGAAGAGAACAAGGAACAGGCTAACAGTCGCATGGCCGAGCTGGAGAAGCTGGAGCAGGAGCTGCAGGAAGCCGTGCGGGAGAACGAGAAACTCAAGGTGAGAAACTGGGAGCCTGTGCCCTCGGGAGTGTAAAAGGGAATGATTCACTCCCGTCTGGTACTGTACTGTGTGTGTGTGTCTGTGTGTGTGTCTGTGTGTGTGTCTGTGTGTGTGTCTGTGTGTGTGTCTGTGTGTGTGTCTGTGTGTGTGTCTGTGTGTGTGTCTGTGTGTGTCTGTGTGTGTCTGTGTGTGTCTGTGTCAGCTCCTGTACATGTACAATAGACACAGTGGGTAAAAGGGAATGATTCACTCCTGTCTGGTACTGTACGGTCCGTGTGTGTGTGTGTGTCTCAGTGTCAGCTCCTGTATGTGTACACAGCGGGAAAAGGAATGATTCACTCCCGTCTGGTACTGTACGGTCCGTGTGTGTGTGTCTCAGTGTCAGCTCCTGTATGTGTACACAGCGGGGAAAAGGGAATGATTCACTCCGTCTGGTACTGTACGGTCCGTGTGTGTGTGTCTCAGTGTCAGCTCCTGTATGTGTACACAGCGGGTGAAAGGGAATGATTCACTCCCGTCTGGTACTGTACGGTCCGTGTGTGTGTGTGTCTCAGTGTCAGCTCCTGTATGTGTACACAGCGGGGAAAAGGGAATGATTCACTCCCGTCTGGTACTGTACGGTCCGTGTGTGTGTGTCTCAGTGTCAGCTCCTGTATGTGTACACAGCGGGGAAAAGGGAATGATTCACTCCCGTCTGGTAATGTACGGTCCGTGTGTGTGTCGCAGTGTCAGCTCCTGTATGTGCACACAGCGGTGAAAGGGAATGATTCACTCCCGTCCACCCCACCTTGATGTTCCACACCCCCGTCATCGCTCTTCGTTGATCGAATCATTTTTCTTGTTATTATTTTAAAGATAGACCTGCGGAACATTCCGGAGGACGTGGTCAAGGAGACTCCCGAGTACAAGTGCCTGCAGTCGCAGTTCTCGCTGCTGTACAACGAGAGCCTGCAGGTGAAGACTCAGCTGGACGAGGCTAGGGCTCTGCTCCTGACTACCAAGAACGCCCACCTTCGGAGATCGAGCACATGGAGGTAAGGGGGAAGGCTGAGTTAACGCTGTTGGGGGGGGTGGGGGGTGGAAGTGGGGGGCAGTTAGGATTAAAACCGGAGTCTTACTTTGAAAAGTGAAAAATGGTCCAAAATGGCCGTCGATGGGAAAAGGGGATTAGCCTTTTGTGTATTCAAACTGTCTGACAAAGGACAAATCTTCAAACCAAAAGCCGTTCATACAATCCATCTCACGCCTAGCCTAAAAAAAAATTCCAGAATTGCGTGTTTTCTGAACAAAGGAGGAGTGAAGTAGCCAAACCCTGGGCCATTGTGCGATCACCATGGGAAGGAAACTAGAGGGTCTCATAACAGGAAGTGAGAGGTGACATAGATTTACCTTAAAAATAAAGACAGAGCGAGAGACTGACCCAGAAAGTGAAGCTACTTGTGACCGCTGGCCTTCTAGCAAGCCAGAAAGCGCTGAAAAAAAATCTGACATCTACATTACACATCAGAGAGAGAGCTGCAAGTGACCCACCATCTTCAACAGAACCTTCAATCAAGAGTCATCTCTGTCTTAAATGGGTGACCCCTTATTTTTAAACAGTGACCCCTAGTTCGAGATTCTCCCACAAGGGGAAACATCCTTTCCACATCCACCCTGTCAAGACCCCTCAGGATCTTATATGTTTCAATCAAGTCGCCTCTTACTCTTCTAAACTCCAGCAGATACAAGCCTAGCCTGTCCAATCTTTCTTCATAAGACAACCCGCCCATTCCAGGTATCAGTCGAAGAAACCTTCTCTGAACTTCCAACGCATTTATATCCTTTCTGAAATAAGGAGACCAGTACTGCACACTACTCCAGATTGGTCTCACCAGTGCCCTGTATAGCTGAAGCATAACCTCCCTACTTTTGTATTTAATTCTCCTCGCAATAAACGATAACATTCTATTAGCTTTCCCAATTACTTGCTGTACCTGCATACTAACCTTTTGCGATTCATGCACTAGGACACCCAGATCCCTCTGCATCTCAGAGCTCCGCAAACCTTTCACCATTTAGATAATATGCTTTTTTATTCTTCCTGCCAAAATAGACAATTTCACACGTTCCCACTTTATACTCTATTTGCCAGATCTTTGCCCACTCACTTAACCTATCTATATCCCTTTGTAGCATCCTTATGTCCTCTTCACAAGTTACTTTCCTACCTACCTTTGTGTCATCAGCAAATTTAGCAACCATACCTTCGGTCCCTTCATCGAAGTCATTTATATAAATTGTACAAAGTTGAGGCTCCAGCACAGATCCCTGTGGCGCACCACTCGTTGCCAACCAGAAAATGACCCATTTATGCTTACTCTCTGTTTCCTGTTAGCCAATCTTCTATCCATGCCAATATGTTACCCCCTACACCATGAGCTTTTATTTTCTGCAATAACCTTTGATGTGGCACCTGATCAAATGCCTTCTGGAAATCCGAGTACAATACATTCACCGGTTCTCCTTCATCCACAGCAACTGATGCTGTGTTTCCAGATGATGTCGCTGAGGGGCAGCGCGTAGATGAGAAATGAGGATGTGGGGGGGTGCCAGGGATAGATCCTCGGCGGGGGTGGGGGGGTGGGGACACCAGAGGTAACGGTGCGGGGGCAGGAAGAGAAACCATTGCAGGCGTTTCTCTGCCTGCGATGAGATAGATAAGAATGGAACCGGGTGAGAGCAGTCCCACCCCGCTGGACGACAGCGGAGAGGCGTTGGATGGTGTGGTCAGCCGCGTCAATGGGTGCAGACAGGCTGAGGAGGACGAGGGAGGGAAAGTTTACCCTTCGTCACGGTCACGCAGGATGTCATTTGCGACTTCGGTAAGAGGCATTTCGGTACCATGAGGGGGCGGGAATCCTGACTCGACAGATTGGAACACTGAGTTCTGGGAAATGTGGCTCGGGATTTCGCAAGTGACAACAAGCTTAAGGACGTGGGCGTGGAAAGGGAGCTTGGGGATGGTGCGGTAGTTTGCAAGGATGTCTGCTTTTTTGAGGAGGGGGACGATGACTGGCGGTTTCAACAGGATCATGACTTTAATAGTTTCCTATGTATTAGAGTTATTTACAGTGCAAAGAAGGCCATTTGGCCCTTCAAGTACATGCTGGCTGTTTGTAGAGCAATCCAGTCAGTCCCATCTCCCCCCCCACCCCGCTCGATCCCCGTAAACCTATTTCCCAAGCGCCCGTCCGATTTCCTTTTGTTATCGTTGGTTGTTCCCCTTCCATCGCCCTCCCAGGCAGTGAGTTCCAGGTCATGACCACTCGCTGTGTAAACAAAGTTCTCCCGTCCCCTGCATCTCTTGCCCCAATAACCTTCAATCTGTGTCCCCCCCCCCCCACTCCTTGTACCGTCAGCTAATGGGAACAGCTTTTCTTTGCCTGCCTTCTCTAAACCTGTCAGAATCTCGTACACTTCGATGAAATCTTCCCCCTCAATCTCCTTCACTCCAAGGAGAACAACCCCCCCCCCAGCGTCTCCAACCGAACCTTGTCACTAAAACCCCCCTCATCCCTGGGAACCATTCTGGTAAATCTCCTCCGCACCCTCTCGAGGGCCCTCCCATCCTTCCCCGAGTGTGGCGACCGCGACTGGACGCAAGACTCCAATTGGATCCGAGCCAGATCTTTGTAAAGGTGCAGTGCAACCTCCCTGCTTTTGGACTCGATGCTTCTATTTCTGAAAGCCAAGATCCCACAAGCTTTAACTAACCACTCTCTCGATAAGTCTGCCGCCTCCAAAGATCGATGTTTTACCCAATCAAAACCTTTCCTAATCTCAAAGACATCGAACAGGTCTCCCCTCAGTCTTGCTTTCAGAAAAAAGAGCCCCAGCCTGTTTAACCTTTCCTGACGGGTACTGCTTCTCGGTTTTAGTCATTATTCTAATCAATCTTTTTTGCCCCCTCTCCTGTGCCTCTATTATTTTTATAAGATGGAGACCAGGACTGTTTGCAGCACTCCATATGTGGTCAAACCAAGGATCCATAAACCGTTCAGCTTTTCGATTCCATTCCTCTAGCAACGAACCCCGAGTTCTTTCTCTGCGGTTCCTTACGGCATTCACTCCCTCCACCACCGACGCACAGTGGCAGTACCATCTACAAGATGCACTGCAGCAACTCGCCAAGGCTCCAACAGGCACCACCCAAACCCGCCACGTCCAGAAGGACAAGGGCGGCAGACGCAATGGGAACACCACCGCCTGCAGGTTCCAGTCCAGGCCACACATCATCCTGACTCGGAACTGTATGGGCCGTTCCCTTCACTGTCCGCTGGGTTCAAAATCCTGGAACTCCCCTCCTTCGCAGCACTGCGGGTGTACCGACACCCCCCACAGCGGTTCAAGAAGGCGGCTCACCGCCACCTTCTCAAGGGGCAATTCGGGATGGGCAATAAATGCTGGCATAGCCAGTGACACCCACATCGCATGAATGAATGTATGCTTGGTGTCCTTAAGGAGCATTTAAGTATTTGAGTTCGGGTTGGGACGGGGCAGGCTGCTCTCCGCACGTTTAGACAGATTGCTAACCTGACTGTCCTCTTTCCCTCCTTCTCTCTCCTCCAACCACCCCCACCCCTTCTCCCTCACACCCTTCCTCCTCCTCCTCCGTCTGACTCTGCCCAGAGTGATGAGCTCAACCTGCAGAAGAAGCTGCGGACTGAGGTGATTCAGCTTGAGGACACACTGGCCCAGGTCCGCAAGGATATGAGATGCTGCGGATTGAATTTGAGCAGAACTTGGCCGCCAACGAGCAAGCAGGTACTGGGCAAGGTCGACGTTTACTCTGTATCTAACCCGTGCTGTCCTGGGAGTGTTTGATGGGGAACAGTGTAGAGGGAGCTTTACTGTGTATCTAACTCCCATTATGTACCTGTCCTGGGAGTGTTTGATGGGGAACAGTGTAGAGGGAGCTTTACTGTGTATCTAACCCCCGTTATGTACCTGTCCTGGGAGTGTTTGATGGGGGACAGTGTAGAGGGAGCGTTACTCTGTATCTAACCCCCATACTGTACCTGTCCTGGGAGTGTTTGATGGGGACAGTGTAGAGGGAGCTTTACTCTGTATCTAACCCCCGTACTGTACTTGTCCTGGGAGTGTTTGATGGGGACAGTGTAGAGGGAGCTTTACTCTGTATCTAACCCCCGTACTGTACCTGTCCTGGGAGTGTTTGATGGGGGACAGTGTAGAGGGAGCTTTACTCTGTATCTAACCCCTGTACTGTACCTGTCCTGGGAGTGTTTGATGGGGACAGTGTAGAGGGAGCGTTACTCTGTATCTAACCCCCATACTGTACCTGTCCTGGGAGTGTTTGATGGGGGACAGTGTAGAGGGAGCTTTACTCTGTATCTAACCCCCTTACTGTACCTGTCCTGGGAGTGTTTGATGGGGGACAGTGTAGAGGGAGCGTTACTCTGTATCTAACCCCCATACTGTACCTGTCCTGGGAGTGTTTGATGGGGGACAGTGTAGAGGGAGCTTTACTCTGTATCTAACCCCCTTACTGTACCTGTCCTGGGAGTGTTTGAAATGGGTCGGACGTGGTGCAGGGCCTGGGTTATCGGTCACCGAGGGCAACACTTAACATCAATTTCTGCTTGTTCTGTCCCCTCCCTGTGCCTCTGCTCCTTCCTCTCCACCTGTGTGTGTGTGTGAGACCTCTCTCTCTCTTTTTCTCTCTCTCTCTCTCTCTGATCCACAGGTCCAATCAACCGGAGATGCGTCACCTCATCAACAGCCTGCAGAACCACAACCACCAGCTCAAAGGTGACGTGCAGAGATACAAACGCAAGCTGCGAGAGGCACAGAACGAGATCAACAAGGTCAGCGGTGGTGGCGGGCGGGCGGGGGGTTGGTGGTGGCTGCGGGAGGGCCTCGAGTTTCTGGAGGTAGGGTCTGGTACTGTTTGACCTATTGTCTCCCTTTCCTCACTGCAGGCTCGCATGCAGTGCTACCCGGCCCTGGGACCCTCCACCACTACCTCCTCGTCCACCTCCGCCTCCAGCACCACAGCCACCACCACCACCACCTCCTCCTCCCTGTCCTCCGCCTTGTCTGTGGACAGCATCAAGGAGGAAGAGGGTGAAAAGGAGGTGAAAAAGGAGCCAAGGAGACGCCGTCCTCGCAGGCCCCAGCCCCGGTGGTGAAGAAGGAGAAAGAGGAGAGGGACCCGGCCGAGTGCAAGGAGGAGGAGCCCCCCGCCGTCCAAGAAAGACCCGGAGAAGCCCAAGGCCAAGGAGAGGGAGCCGGAGCGGGAGAGGGACCGGGAGAGGGAGAAGGACCGGGATCGGGAGCGAGACCGGGACAGGGACCGGGACAGGGACCGGGACAGGGACCGGGAGAGGGACCGGGACAGGGACCGGGAGAGGGACCGGGACCGGAGAAAGACAAGGAGAAGGAGAAATCGAAGGCAGACGACTCCAAGAAGAAAGACTTGGACATGCTGAAGCAGCTGAAAGTGGAGCTCAAGTGAGGGTCTCGACTCCTTCTCCCAACTCAACCACCCCCTCCCTTACCTTCCGATAAGGTTTAAGCGGCCTCACCCCATCCCATCCCATCCCCGCGGCTCTTTCCCTACTTTCTCACCCCCCCCCCCCCCCCCCCCCGTGCTTGCTGCTGCTGCACTGACTGCCTCTCCCCTACAGGAAGGCCCAGGAGAGCCAGAAGGAAATGAAGCTGCTGCTGGACATGTACAAGTCGGCCCCCAAAGAGCAGAGGGACAAGGTGCAGCTCATGGCGGCCGAGAAGAAGGCCAAGGCTGAGGTACGGGCTGAACCTGGCGGTGGTGGGGGGGTGGGGGGGGGGGGGGGGGTGCTGGCTCGGAGCCCGGCCCGGGTCTGGAGGGAGTGGGCGCGGCCATGGGGGGGGGGATCTGAGGGGGCGGGGCTGAGGGGGGAGGATTCAGGGAGGGGGGATGGGTCTGGGGAGCGGTCCGTACCATTAGCAGGGTGGGGAGGGGGTTCCCGAGGGGAGCGGTCAGTACCACGAGCGGGCGGGGCCGAGGGGAGTGATTAATGTCCGTTACGTTAATCAGATTCCCCCGGGTCCCCACACAGGTGGAGGAAGTGAAGTTGAAAATAAAGGACATCGAAGAGAAGGAGAAGAGGGAGAGTAAGAAACTGGCGGATGAAGACGCCCTGAAGAAGATCAAATTTGCCGAGGAGCAGATTGAGCACCTGCAGAAGAAACTGGCGGCCACCAAACAGGTGAGAGGAGAGAGTGACCGGGACCAGGGTGGGGGTGGGGAGGAAGGTGGGGGTGGGTGTCTCAGGAGCACCAGGCCGCGATTGGCTGAGGGGAGCCCGCCGCGATTGCCTCCGAGGTCGAATGTCCGGTGGGCGCGTCACCAGTGGCCACGGCAGAGGCGACAGCATGAAGCGACTGGGCGTAAGTGGAGCTGAGGCAAGCGCGAGGGTCAGTCACCGCTGGTGGAAAGCCAGAGAGGCTCGAGGGGCCGAATGGCCTCTTCCGTTCTTCCCAGGCCTGCAACAGCCCCCTCAGTGACCAGCTGCCCTGGGGTCCATCAGAGACCTCCGGTGGGGAAAGGGATGGACATCCACCCCTCCCCTCGCCGTCCGTCCCCTCCCCTCGCCGTCTGTCCCTCCCCTCGCCGTCTGTCCCCTCCCCTCGTCATCCCCCCCCTCCCCTCGTCATCCCCCCCCTCCCCTCGTCATCCCCCCCCTCCCCTCGTCATCCCCCCCCTCCCCTCGTCATCCCCCCCCTCCCCTCGTCATCCCCCCCCCTCCCCTCGTCATCCCCCCCCTCCCCTCGTCATCCCCCCCTCCCCTCGTCATCCCCCCCCTCCCCTCGTCATCCCCCCCCTCCCCTCGTCATCCCCCCCTCCCCTCGTCATCCCCCCCCTCCCCTCGTCATCCCCCCCCTCCCCTCGTCATCCCCCCCTCCCTCGTCATCCCCCCCTCCCCTCGTCATCCCCCCCCTCCCCTCGTCATCCCCCCCCTCCCCTCGTCATCCCCCCCTCCCCTCGTCATCCCCCCCTCCCCTCGTCATCCCCCCCCTCCCCTCGTCATCCCCCCCCTCCCCTCGTCATCCCCCCCCTCCCCTCGTCATCCCCCCCCCTCCCCTCGTCATCCCCCCCCTCCCCTCGTCATCCCCCCCCTCCCCTCGTCATCCCCCCCCCCTCGTCATCCCCCCCCCTCCCCTCGTCATCCCCCCCCCTCCCTCGTCATCCCCCCCCCTCCCCTCGTCATCCCCCCCCCTCCCCTCGTCATCCCCCCCCTCCCCTCGTCATCCCCCCCCTCCCCTCGGCATCCCCCCCCCCTCCCCTCGTCATCCCCCCCCCTCCCCTCGTCATCCCCCCCCCTCCCCTCGTCATCCCCCCCCCCTCCCCTCGTCATCCCCCCCCCCTCCCCTCGTCATCCCCCCCCCTCCCCTCGTCATCCCCCCCCCCTCCCCTCGTCATCCCCCCCCCTCCCCTCGTCATCCCCCCCCTCCCCTCGTCATCCCCCCCCCTCCCCTCGTCATCCCCCCCTCCCCTCGTCATCCCCCCCCTCCCCTCGTCATCCCCCCCCTCCCCTCGTCATCCCCCCCCCTCCCCTCGTCATCCCCCCCCTCCCCTCGTCATCCACTCCCCCCCCCTCCCCTCGTCATCCCCCCCCTCCCCTCGTCATCCCCCCCCCTCCCCTCGTCATCCCCCCCCCTCCCCTCGTCATCCCCCCCCTCCCCTCGTCATCCCCCCCCCTCCCCTCGTCATCCCCCCCCCTCCCTCGTCATCCCCCCCCCTCCCCTCGTCATCCCCCCCCCTCCCCTCGTCATCCCCCCCCTCCCCTCGTCATCCCCCCCCCTCCCCTCGTCATCCCCCCCCCTCCCCTCGTCATCCCCCCTCCCCTCGTCATCCCCCCCCTCCCCTCGTCATCCCCCCCTCCCCTCGTCATCCCCCCTCCCCTCGTCATCCCCCTCCCCTCGTCATCCCCCCCTCCCTCGTCATCCCCCCTCCCCTCGTCATCCCCCCCTCCCCTCGTCATCCCCCCCTCCCCTCGTCATCCCCCCCTCCCCTCGTCATCCCCCCCTCCCTCGTCATCCCCCCCCTCCCCTCGTCATCCCCCCCCTCCCCTCGTCATCCCCCCCCTCCCTCGTCATCCCCCCCCTCCCCTCGTCATCCCCCCCCTCCCCTCGTCATCCCCCCCTCCCCTCGTCATCCCCCCCCTCCCCTCGTCATCCCCCCCTCCCTCGTCATCCCCCCCTCCCTCGTCATCCCCCCCTCCCCTCGTCATCCCCCCCTCCCCTCGTCATCCCCCCTCCCCTCGTCATCCCCCCCTCCCTCGTCATCCCCCCCTCTCCTCGTCATCCCCCCCTCCCCTCGTCATCCCCCCCCTCCCCTCGTCATCCCCCCCTCCCCTCGTCATCCCCCCCCTCCCCTCGTCATCCCCCCCCTCCCCTCGTCATCCCCCCCTCCCCTCGTCATCCCCCCCTCCCCTCGTCATCCCCCCCCTCCCCTCGTCATCCCCCCCCTCCCCTCGTCATCCCCCCCCTCCCCTCGTCATCCCCCCCTCCCCTCGTCATCCCCCCCCCTCCCCTCGTCATCCCCCCCTCCCCTCGTCATCCCCCCCCCTCCCCTCGTCATCCCCCCCCCTCCCCTCGTCATCCCCCCCCTCCCCTCGTCATCCCCCCCCCCTCCCCTCGTCATCCCCCCCCTCCCCTCGTCATCCCCCCCCTCCCCTCGTCATCCCCCCCTCCCCTCGTCATCCCCCCCCTCCCCTCGTCATCCCCCCCCTCCCCTCGTCATCCCCCCCCTCCCCTCGTCATCCCCCCCCTCCCCTCGTCATCCCCCCCCTCCCCTCGTCATCCCCCCCCTCCCCTCGTCATCCCCCCCTCCCCTCGTCATCCCCCCCCTCCCTCGTCATCCCCCCCCTCCCCTCGTCATCCCCCCCCCTCCCCTCGTCATCCCCCCCCCTCCCCTCGTCATCCCCCCCCCTCCCCTCGTCATCCCCCCCCTCCCCTCGTCATCTCCCCTCCCCTCGTCATCTCCCCCTCCCCTCGACATCCCCCCCTCCCCTCGACATCCCCCCTCCCTCGACATCCCCCCTCCCCTCGACATCCCCCCCTCCCCTCGACATCCCCCCTCCCCTCGACATCCCCCCTCCCTCGACATCCCCCCCTCCCCTCGACATCCCCCCCTCCCTCGACATCCCCCCCTCCCCTCGACATCCCCCCCTCCCCTCGACATCCCCCCCCTCCCCTCGACATCCCCCCCCCTCCCCTCGACATCCCCCCCCTCCCCTCGCCATCCCTCCCTCCATCCCCCTCCTCATCCCCCCCCTCCCCTCCACAACTCCCTCCCCTTCCCTCCCCTCCACATCCCTCTCCCTCCCCTCCACATCCTGCCTCACATCCCCATCCATTCCACATCCCCCCTCCCCTCCTCATTTTTCCCCCCCTCCCTCCTCATTTTTCCCCCCCTCCCCTCCTCATTTTTCCCCCCTCCCCTCCTCATTTTTCCCCCCCTCCCCTCCTCATTTTTCCCCCCCTCCCCTCCTCATTTTTCCCCCCCTCCCTCCTCATTTTTCCCCCCCTCCCCTCCTCATTTTTCCCCCCTCCCCTCCTCATTTTTCCCCCCTCCCCCTCCTCATTTTTCCCCCCCTCCCCTCCTCATTTTTCCCCCCCTCCCCTCCTCATTTTTCCCCCCCTCCCCTCCTCATTTTCCCCCCCTCCCCTCCTCATTTTCCCCCCCTCCCCTCCTCATTTTTCCCCCCCTCCCCTCCTCATTTTTCCCCCCCTCCCCTCCTCATTTTTCCCCCCCTCCCCTCCTCATTTTTCCCCCCCTCCCCTCCTCATTTTTCCCCCCCTCCCCTCCTCATTTTTCCCCCCCTCCCCTCCTCATTTTTCCCCCCCTCCCCTCCTCATTTTTCCCCCCCTCCCCTCCTCATTTTTCCCCCCTCCCCTCCTCATTTTTCCCCCCACTCCCCTCCTCATTTTCCCCCCCACTCCCCTCCTCTCTCGCCCCCACTCCCCTCCTCTCTCGCCCTCCCTCCTCCTCCCCAGCTTGCGAGGGATTGATATCTGCCTGTGGGAAGTGGCCCTGACCCTTGTTCTGCCCCCTTGCCGTCCTCTTGTCTTGCTCAGGAGGAGGAGGCCCTCCTGTCGGAGATGGATGTGACGGGCCAGGCCTTTGAGGACATGCAGGAGCAGAACATTCGGCTGATGCAGCAGCTGCGGGAGAAGGACGACGCCAACTTCAAGCTCATGTCCGAGCGCATCAAGTCCAACCAGATCCACAAGCTGCTGCGCGAGGAGAGGTCTTAACCCTCAAAACACAGGTAGGGAGCACCCTGAACGGTCGGCCCACCCACCCTCCCACCCAGGCAGCAGCGTGCTTACCACCCCCCCCCCCCTCCCGCCCCCCTGCCCCTCTACCCCCTCTCCCCGTCCCCAAGTAACGGGCTGCCTCCGTCTTTCCTCAGGTAGATGCCCAGCTACTGGTGGTACAGAAGCTGGAGGAGAAGGAACAGGTCTTGCAGAGCAACCTGGCCATGGTGGAAAAGGAGCTCACCCTCAGATGCCAGGCACTGGAACTCAACAAGAGGAAGGTAAGACAATGTCTTAGATACACAGTCCGACCCCTCCCCCCTCCCCCACCCCCCTGGACCGGCTGTCGCAGTGCACTAGATACACTGTCTCCTCCCCCTCTCCTTTGCTGATGTCTCCTCATTCCCCTTTCTCCGACCAATTGAAATGCCACCCTGCACGCACTGACTTGTCTCTTTTTTTTTTTCCTCAGGCAGTGGAAGCGGCCCAGCTGGCCGAGGACCTGAAGGTGCAGCTGGAACACACGCAGGGCAAACTGAAGGAGATCCAAGCTGCCATGTCTGACAACCGCTCCGCCAAGGAAAAGGAATCCTTCAACCTCAAACGGGCACAGGTGAGTGTTGGCCTTCAGCACCCGTCCCATATCATCCACAAAATAACCCCTCGATTAGATTCCATTCTGTAACTCACTCCCGGGTATCTGTTATTCTATATATAAACCACCCCGAGCCCCTCGATTAGATTCCAGTCTGTAACTCACTCCCGGGTATCTGTTATTCTATATATAAACCCCCCGAACCCCTCGATTGGATTCCAGTCTGTAACTCACTCCCGGGTATCTGTTATTCTATATATAAACCCCCCGAACCCCTCGATTAGATTCCAGTCTGTAACTCACTCCCGGGTATCTGTTATTCTATATATAAACCACCCAAACCCCTCGATTAGATTCCAGTCTGTAACTCACTCCCGGGTATCTGTTATTCTATATATAAACCCCCCCCCGAACCCCTCGATTAGATTCCAGTCTGTAACTCACTCCCGGGTATCTGTTATTCTATATATAAACCACCCGAACCCCTCGATTAGATTCCAGTCTGTAACTCACTCCCGGGTATCTGTTATTCTATATATAAACCCCCCGAACCCCTGGATTAGATTCCAGTCTGTAACTCACTCCCGAGTATCTGTTATTCTATATATAAATCACCCCGAACCCCTCGATTAGATTCCAGTCTGTAACTCACTCCCGGGTATCTGTTATTCTATATATAAACCCCCCCCGAACCCCTCGATTAGATTCCAGTCTGTAACTCACTCCCGGGTATCTGTTATTCTATATATAAACCCCCCCCGAACCCCTCGATTAGATTCCAGTCTGTAACTCACTCCCGGGTATCTGTTATTCTATATATAAACCCCCCCCGAACCCCTCGATTAGATTCCAGTCTGTAACTCACTCCCGGGTATCTGTTATTCTATATATAAACACCCCTGAACCCCTCGATTAGATTCCAGTCTGTAACTCACTCCTGGGTATCTGTTATTCTATATATAAACCCCCCCGAACCCCTCGATTAGATTCCAGTCTGTAACTCACTCCCGGGTATCTGTTATTCTATATATATTCTATATATTCTCTTGCAATCGATATAGGAAGATCTGTCCCGGCTGAGGCGGAAACTGGAGAAACAGAAAAAGGTGGAGGTGTTCTCTGATGCTGATGAGATCCTGATGGAGGAGATTAAGGAATACAAGGTACAAAAATAATCGTCAGTGTGAGCCGAGAGGAGTTTCATCTTTGGGACGATGAGTGAGATGAGAGTAGGCAGAGGGTGTGTTTTCCCCTCGGGTTGCTGTGCCTTGGAAATAGGGGGTGTATTATACACTGGGGTTCCTGTATCTCAGTAACAGGGGGTGTGTTATACACTGGAGTTCCTGTATCTCAGTAACAGGGGGTGTGTTATACACTGGGGTTCCTGTATCTCAGTAACAGGGGGTGTGTTATACACTGGGGTTCCTGTATCTCAGTAACAGGGGGTGTGTTATACACTGGGGTTCCTGTATCTCAGTAACAGGGGGTGTGTTATACACTGGGGTTCCTGTATCTCAGTAACAGGGGGTGTGTTATACACTGGAGTTCCTGTATCTCAGTAACAGGGGGTGTGTTACACACTGGGGTTCCTGTATCTCAGTAACGGGGGGTGTGTTATACACTGGGGTTCCTGTATCTCAGTAACGGGGGGTGTGTTATACACTGGGGTTCTTGTATCTCAGTAACGGGGGGTGTGTTATACACTGGGGTTCCTGTATCTCAGTAACGGGGGGTGTGTTATACACTGGGGTTCCTGTATCTCAGTAACAGGGGGTGTGTTATACACTGGAGTTCCTGTATCTCAGTAACAGGGGGTGTTATACACTGGGGTTCCTGTATCTCAGTAACGGGGGGTGTGTTATACACTGGGGTTCTTGTATCTCAGTAACAGGGGGTGTGTTATACACTGGGGTTCCTGTATCTCAGTAACAGGGGGTGTGTTATACACTGGGGTTCCTGTATCTCAGTAACGGGGGGTGTGTTATACACTGGAGTTCCTGTATCTCAGGGGGTGTGTTATACACTGGGGTTCCTGTATCTCAGTAACAGGGGGTGTGTTATACACTGGGGTTCCTGTATCTCAGTAACGGGGGGTGTGTTATACACTGGAGTTCCTGTATCTCAGTAACAGGGGGTGTGTTATACACTGGGGTTCCTGTATCTCAGTAACAGGGGGTGTGTTATACACTGGAGTTCCTGTATCTCAGTAACGGGGGGTGTGTTATACACTGGGGTTCCTGTATCTCAGTAACAGGGGGTGTGTTATACACTGGGGTTCCTGTATCTCAGTAATAGGGGGTGTGTTATACACTGGAGTTCCTGTATCTCAGTAACAGGGGGTGTGTTATACACTGGGGTTCCTGTATCTCAGTAACAGGGGGTGTGTTATACACTGGGGTTCCTGTATCTCAGTAACAGGGGGTGTGTTATACACTGGGGTTCCTGTATCTCAGTAACAGGGGGTGTGTTATACACTGGGGTTCCTGTATCTCAGTAACGGTGGGTGTGTTATACACTGGGGTTCCTGTATCTCAGTAACAGGGGGTGTGTTATACACTGGGGTTCCTGTATCTCAGTAACAGGGGGTGTGTTATACACTGGGGTTCCTGTATCTCAGTAATAGGGGGTGTGTTATACACTGGGGTTCCTGTATCTCAGTAACAGGGGGTGTGTTATACACTGGGGTTCCTGTATCTCAGTAACAGGGGGTGTGTTATACACTGGAGTTCCTGTATCTCAGTAACAGGGGGTGTGTTATACACTGGAGTTCCTGTATCTCAGTAACAGGGGGTGTGTTATCCACTGCGGTTCCTGTATCTCAGTAACAGGGGGTGTGTTATCCACTGGGGTTCCTGTATCTCAGTAATAGGGGGTGTGTTATACACTGGGGTTCCTGTATCTCAGTAACAGGGGGTGTGTTATACACTGGAGTTCCTGTATCTCAGTAACAGGGGGTGTGTTATACACTGGAGTTCCTGTATCTCAGTAACAGGGGGTGTGTTATCCACTGGGGTTCCTGTATCTCAGTAACAGGGGGTGTGTTATACACTGGGGTTCCTGTATCTCAGTAACAGGGGGTGTGTTATACACTGGAGTTCCTGTATCTCAGTAACAGGGGGTGTGTTATACACTGGAGTTCCTGTATCTCAGTAACAGGGGGTGTGTTATCCACTGGGGTTCCTGTATCTCAGTAACAGGGGGTGTGTTATCCACTGGGGTTCCTGTATCTCAGTAACAGGGGGTGTGTTATACACTGGGGTTCCTGTATCTCAGTAACAGGGGGTGTGTTATACACTGGGGTTCCTGTATCTCAGTAACAGGGGGTGTGTTATACACTGGAGTTCCTGTATCTCAGTAACGGGGGGTGTGTTATACACTGGAGTTCCTGTATCTCAGTAACAGGGGGTGTGTTATACACTGGGGTTCCTGTATCTCAGTAACGGGGGGTGTGTTATACACTGGAGTTCCTGTATCTCAGTAACAGGGGGTGTGTTATACACTGGAGTTCCTGTATCTCAGTAACGGGGGGTGTGTTATACACTGGGGTTCCTGTATCTCAGTAACAGGGGGTGTGTTATACACTGGGGTTCCTGTATCTCAGTAACGGTGGGTGTGTTATACACTGGGGTTCCTGTATCTCAGTAACAGGGGGTGTGTTATACACTGGGGTTCCTGTATCTCAGTAACAGGGGGTGTGTTATACACTGGGGTTCCTGTATCTCAGTAATAGGGGGTGTGTTATACACTGGGGTTCCTGTATCTCAGTAACAGGGGGTGTGTTATACACTGGAGTTCCTGTATCTCAGTAACAGGGGGTGTGTTATACACTGGAGTTCCTGTATCTCAGTAACAGGGGGTGTGTTATCCACTGGGGTTCCTGTATCTCAGTAACAGGGGGTGTGTTATACACTGGGGTTCCAGTATCTCAGTAACAGGGGGTGTGTTATACACTGGAGTTCCTGTATCTCAGTAACAGGGGGTGTGTTATACACTGGAGTTCCTGTATCTCAGTAACAGGGGGTGTGTTATCCACTGGGGTTCCTGTATCTCAGTAACAGGGGGTGTGTTATCCACTGGGGTTCCTGTATCTCAGTAACAGGGGGTGTGTTATCCACTGGGGTTCCTGTATCTCAGTAACAGGGGGTGTGTTATACACTGGGGTTCCTGTATCTCAGTAACAGGGGGTGTGTTATACACTGGAGTTCCTGTATCTCAGTAACAGGGGGTGTGTTATACACTGGAGTTCCTGTATCTCAGTAACAGGGGGTGTGTTATACACTGGAGTTCCTGTATCTCAGTAACAGGGGGTGTGTTATCCACTGGGGTTCCTGTATCTCAGTAACAGGGGGTGTGTTATCCACTGGGGTTCCTGTATCTCAGTAACAGGGGGTGTGTTATGCACTGGGGTTCCTGTATCTCAGTAACAGGGGGTGTGTTATACACTGGAGTTCCTGTATCTCAGTAACAGGGGGTGTGTTATACACTGGAGTTCCTGTATCTCAGTAACAGGGGGTGTGTTATACACTGGAGTTCCTGTATCTCAGTAACAGGGGGTGTGTTATCCACTGCGGTTCCTGTATCTCAGTAACAGGGGGTGTGTTATCCACTGGGGTTCCTGTATCTCAGTAACAGGGGGTGTGTTATACACTGGGGTTCCTGTATCTCAGTAACAGGGGGTGTGTTATACACTGGGGTTCCTGTATCTCAGTAACGGGGGGTGTGTTATACACTGGAGTTCCTGTATCTCAGGGGGTGTGTTATACACTGGGGTTCCTGTATCTCAGTAACGGGGGGTGTGTTATACACTGGGGTTCCTGTATCTCAGTAACGGGGGGTGTGTTATACACTGGGGTTCCTGTATCTCAGTAACGGGGGGTGTGTTATACACTGGGGTTCCTGTATCTCAGTAACGGGGGGTGTGTTACACACTGGGGTTCCTGTATCTCAGTAACAGGGGGTGTGTTATACACTGGGGTTCCTGTATCTCAGTAACGGGGGGTGTGTTATACACTGGAGTTCCTGTATCTCAGTAACAGGGGGTGTGTTATACACTGGAGTTCCTGTATCTCAGTAACAGGGGGTGTGTTATACACTGGGGTTCCTGTATCTCAGTAACGGGGGGTGTGTTATACACTGGGGTTCCTGTATCTCAGTAACAGGGGGTGTGTTATACACTGGGGTTCCTGTATCTCAGTAACGGGGGGTGTGTTACACACTGGGGTTCCTGTATCTCAGTAACAGGGGGTGTGTTATACACTGGGGTTCCTGTATCTCAGTAACGGGGGGTGTGTTCTACACTGGGGTTCCTGTATCTCAGTAACGGGGGGTGTGTTATCCACTGGGATCAGATAACTCAATGATAGGCTGGGAATGGAGCCTGGGCCTTTCCTGCACTGCAGAAACTAAGCTGTTCCTTCCTTCCGCCCTCTGCACAGGCCAAGCTGACCTGCCCCTGCTGTAACACGCGGAAGAAGGACGCTGTGCTGACCAAGTGTTTCCACGTCTTCTGCTTCGAGTGCGTCAAGACCCGCTACGACACGCGGCAGCGCAAGTGCCCCAAGTGCAACGCTGCTTTTGGCGCCAATGACTTCCACCGCATCTACATCAGCTGAGGGGGCGGCGGTGGGCGGAACGCCCCGTCAGCGAGAGATCCTGCTCTGTCACCCACCACCAGAGAGAGAAGGGGAATGGGAATGGGACGGCCTCATCCCATTCCCTCTGCTGACTGATCCACCCAAAGCGGAAGCAGCTGGAAGGAGGGCAGCCGCAATCTGTGTCACCGCCCCCGTCTCACTTCTTCTCCCCCTCCGCCCCCGTCTCACTTCTTCTCCCCCTCCGCCCCCGTCTCACTTCTTCTCCCCCTCCGCCCCCGTCTCACTTCTTCTCCCCCTCCGCCCCCGTCTCACTTCTTCTCCCCCTCCGCCCCCGTCTCACTTCTTCTCCCCCTCCGCCCCCGTCTCACTTCTTCTCCCCCTCTGCCCCTTCCTTGTGCCCCTCCACCCCCCCACCCAAACCCATCTCTATCCCCACTTCCCTGTGTCCCCCCAGTCCCTCTCCCCCTTCCCTGTCTTCCCCCCAGTCCCTCTCCCCCTTCCCTGTGTCCCCCCGTCTCTCTACCCCTTCCCTGTGTCCCCCAGTATCGCTCCCCTTTCCCTGTGTCCCCCCCCGTCTCTCCACCCTTTCCCTGTGTCCCCCCCCGTCTCTCCACCCTTTCCCTGTGTCCCCCCCCGTCTCTCCACCCTTTCCCTGTGTCCCCCCCCGTCTCTCCACCCTTTCCCTGTGTCCCCCCCCGTCTCTCCACCCTTTCCCTGTGTCCCCCCCCGTCTCTCCACCCTTTCCCTGTGTCCCCCCCCGTCTCTCCACCCTTTCCCTGTGTCCCTCCAGTATCGCTCCGCCGTCCCTGTGTCCCCCCGTCTCTCTTTCCCTTCCGTGTCTCTCCAGTATCGCTCCCCCTTCCCTGTGTCCCTCCAGTATCGCTCCCTCTTCCCTGTGTCCCCCTGTCTCTCTATCCCTTCCCTGTGTCCCCCCCGTCTCTCTACCCCTTCCCTGTGTCCCCCAGTATCTCTATCCCTTCCGTGTCCCCCCCCCAGTCTCGCGACGGCCAAAAGGAGAGTTAGACTGTGACGTTTCCCCCCCCCCCCCCGTGCATCAATGCAGTTTGCCGTGCTGTGGAAGGGGCTGGGGAGACCAGAATGGTGAGGCGGGCAGCACCGAGTCCTTGAGCTGAGCTGCCCGATGCTGGCGTGGGGGTGGGGGGATTGGGTAGGGGCTGTGTAAGAGCTGACTCCCTGCTTGTGGCCAGTGGGGGCCTGCCCGATTGGCTCAGCCACAGCACACGCTTTCCTCCTGCACCCTCTCCCAGCCCTCGTTGCTGGTGGGGATGAGTGACTTTGTCTGGACAAGTCCCAGTCCCGACTGCAGTGGGGACCTGAACACACTCGACCGTGCGCTGTCCCGGAGCAACCCCCCTACCTCCCTGTACTGCCAGGATGTCATTTCCTGGACTTGTCTCCACTGTAAACCACCTCCTGCAATTCTCTGCACACTGTATGAGTGAAGACGCACTAGAGCGAGTGAGTGAGTGGAGGGAGGAGAGCAGTGGAACTATTTGAGGATATAATGGATTCGAAGTAAGCAGTTGCCGGTTTTTTTGGGCCCACGTCTGTTCTTTGTATCATTTCCGCACCCCCCCCCCCCCTTCCCCGATTCAATGGAAAGTCCTGCCATGCTGCTATATGTTGCGATAAAAAGCCCCCTCCCCCGCCTCCCTGGAAGCTGTTTTGTTTGGGGGCGGGGGGGTGGGGTGGTTGGAGCATTTTTTGTGATCGATCCAGGCCCTGATCGCAGCGTTTTATTGTTCGAGGTCGGCCATTTTGAGCAGCACGGCAGCCATTTTGAATCGCGCGCCGGAGACGTCTGAGCCAATGCCATCTCGGTCGTGTGGGGGTGGGGGCAGGGCACAGTTTGAGCGTCGAAACGAGAATTTTTTTTTTCAAATCATTAAACTTTTTTTTTTACCCAGTGCCTGAGGCTGAAGGCTGTCTCACTCGCATGCTCGTTGAAAGCAAGTTCTGAAGCCTGAGGGGTGGGGGGGTTGGCCATTTTGAGTGAGGCGGTGGCCATTTTGAGTGAGGCGGTGGCCATTTTGAATAAAGGGCAGCCATTTTGAATAGAGGTGGCCATTTTAGACCATTCCTGGTCCATTCCCTCCCCTCCCCCCCCCCCCCCCCCCCACGCCCACCTCCAGTTGCAGGAGGTGCTTTGTGGAACTGAGAGAAAACCAAGTGGGGGTGGAATTTAAAAGTGGAACTGTTGACTACAGATTTTTAATTTATTGTTTTTCATTCGGTGCGCGCTGAGAGAAGTGCTCTGTGTTTGGTCTCTGCTATTTTGACTTTTCTGTGTTTCTGGCTGAATAAATCTGAATCTCACCACCACTAGAGCCACATGGTTTGTTGCTTCTCTTTCGAAAGAAAGGTTTTGCATTTCTGTAGCGCCTTCCTCAGGCGGTGCCAGGGAAGGACCTTGTATGCAAACGTGTAGCCGCTGTTCTGATGCAGGAGTCGCAGCAGCCATTTTGCACACAGCAATCTCCCAGAAGCGGCACTGGATAGATGAGCGGATCGTCGGTTCTGCTTGTGAGGAATACCGAGGAGAACTCCCCTCTGTGCTGCTTCGAAACAGTGGCTCTGACTTCTTTATAACCCACTCTAGCGAGCGTATAGTGCCTTCAGTTTGAAAGGCGGCACCTCTGACAGTGCGGCTCTCCCTCAGTACTGACCTTCCGACAGTGCGGCGCTCCCTCGGTACTGACCTTCCGACAGTGCGGCGCTCCCTCGGCACTGACCTTCCGACAGTGCGGCTCTCCCTCGGTACTGACCCTCCGACAGTGCGGAGCTCCCTCGGTACTGACCCTCCGACAGTGCGGCACTCCCTCAGTACTGTCCCTCCGACAGTGCGGCACTCCCTCTGTACTGTCCCTCCGACAGTGTGGCGCTCCCTCGGTACTGACCCTCCGACAGTGCGGAGCTCCCTCGGTACTGACGCTCCGACAGTGCGGCGCTCCCTCAGCACTGACCCTCCGACTGTGCGGCGCTCCCTCAGCACTGACCCTCCGACAGTGCGGCGCTCCCTCGGCACTGACCTTCCGACAGTGCGGCACTCCCTCGGTACTGACCTTCCGACAGTGCGGCACTCCCTCAGTACTGACCCTCCGACAGTGCGGAGCTCCCTCGGTACTGACGCTCCGACAGTGCGGCGCTCCCTCGGTACTGACGCTCCGACAGTGTGGCACTCCCTCGGTACTGACCCTCCAACAGTGCGGCGCTCCCTCAGTACTGACGCTCCGACAGTGCGGAGCTCCCTCGGTACTGACGCTCCGACAGTGCGGCGCTCCCTCAGCACTGACCCTCCGACAGTGCGGCTCTCCCTCGGTACTGACGCTCCGACAGTGTGGCGCTCCCTCGGTACTGACGCTCCGACAGTGTGGCGCTCCCTCAGTACTGACCCTCCGACAGTGCGGCGCTCCCTCGGTACTGACGCTCCGACAGTGCGGAGCTCCCTCGGTACTGACGCTCCGACAGTGCGGCGCTCCCTCAGCACTGACCCTCCGACAGTGCGGCTCTCCCTCGGTACTGACGCTCCGACAGTGTGGCGCTCCCTCGGTACTGACGCTCCGACAGTGTGGCGCTCCCTCGGTACTGACCCTCCAACAGTGCGGCGCTCCCTCAGTACTGACGCTCCGACAGTGCGGAGCTCCCTCGGTACTGACGCTCCGACAGTGCGGCGCTCCCTCAGCACTGACCCTCCGACAGTGCGGCTCTCCCTCGGTACTGACGCTCCGACAGTGTGGCGCTCCCTCAGTACTGACTCTCCGACAGGGCGGCACTCCCTCAGTACTGACCCTCCGACAGTGCGGCACTCCCTCAGTACTGACTCTCCGACAGGGCGGCACTCCCTCAGTACTGACCCTCCGACAGGGCGGCACTCCCTCAGTACTGACCCTCCGACAGTGCGGCACTCCCTCAGTACTGACTCTCCGACAGGGCGGCACTCCCTCAGTACTGACCCTCCGACAGGGCGGCACTCCCTCAGTACTGACCTTCCGACAGTGCGGCGCTCCCTCAGTACTGACGCTCCGACAGTGCGGAGCTCCCTCGGTACTGACGCTCCGACAGTGCGGCGCTCCCTCAGCACTGACCCTCCGACAGTGCGGCTCTCCCTCGGTACTGACGCTCCGACAGTGTGGCGCTCCCTCGGTACTGACACTCCGACAGTGTGGCGCTCCCTCGGTACTGACGCTCCGACAGTGTGGCGCTCCCTCGGTACTGACCCTCCAACAGTGCGGCGCTCCCTCGGTACTGACCCTCCGACAGTGCGGAGCTCCCTCGGTACTGACCCTCCGACAGTGCGGCACTCCCTCAGTACTGACCCTCCGACAGTGCGGCACTCCCTCAGTACTGACCCTCCGACAGTGCGGCTCTCCCTCGGTACTGACGCTCCGACAGTGTGGCGCTCCCTCGGTACTGACGCTCCGACAGTGTGGCGCTCCCTCGGTACTGACGCTCCGACAGTGTGGCGCTCCCTCGGTACTGACGCTCCGACAGTGTGGCGCTCCCTCGGTACTGACGCTCCGACAGTGTGGCGCTCCCTCGGTACTGACGCTCCGACAGTGTGGCGCTCCCTCGGTACTGACGCTCCGACAGTGTGGCGCTCCCTCGGTACTGACGCTCCGACAGTGTGGCGCTCCCTCGGTACTGACGCTCCGACAGTGTGGCGCTCCCTCGGTACTGACGCTCCGACAGTGTGGCGCTCCCTCGGTACTGACGCTCCGACAGTGTGGCGCTCCCTCGGTACTGACGCTCCGACAGTGTGGCGCTCCCTCGGTACTGACCCTCCGACAGTGCGGCTCTCCCTCGGTGCTGACCCTCCGACAGTGCGGCACTCCCTCAGTACTGACACACCAGTGATTTTTATTATTGGCTGGGTTTGCCAGCTGGGGTGGTGGCCGCTGTCTACCTGGATGCCTTGAGGAGAGAACAGGGCCGCTTCCCGCACAAAGGTTGCGTGGTGTCACCTCTGGATTTGACTATTCCCACACGTGCCCAGCCGGGATCCCGTTTTCCAAGCTCTGTAAACTTGAACTCACCCTAAACTCTGCTGCCCCAGGTGCTGTTCGCCCATTACCCCACCCCCGGGCTTGCTGACCTGCACTGGGTCCTAATCCGGCACTGCCTCTCCACCTTTGACGGCACCTGCAAAGCCCTGCTCCCTCCCGATCTCAACTGCACCTTACACAGCACTATTAATGTAATAAAGCTTTCCAAGGTACTTTACAGGACACCGAGCCACATAAGGCGATATTTGGGCAAAAGCTTGGTCTAAGAGGTAAGGCTCAAAGTGTTGCTTAAAGGTGGAGAGGTTTAGGGAGGGAATGCCAGAGCTTAGGGCCCCTCGGCAGCTGAAGGCGCGGCCGCCAACAGCCGAGCGATGGGAATCGGGGGACGTTCGAGAGGCCGGAATTGGAGGAGCGCAGAGAACTTGGAGGGTTGTCGGGGCTGGAGGAGGTTACAGAGATCTCGGAGGGTTGTCGGGGCTGGAGGAGGTTAAAGTGGGGTTGCAAGGGGAAGGAAGGATATAGTTCCCAGTCAGGATGGTGTGCGGCTTGGAGGGGAGCTTGCAGGTGGTGGCGTTCCCGCGCGCCTGCTGCCCTTGTCCTTCGAGGTGGTAGAGGTTGTGGGTTCGGGCGGTGCTGTCGCAGGAGCCTTGGTGCGTTGGCGGTGTGGGGTGGAGATGTTGCTTTGGCTCTACGTGATAAAACAGTTTAAAAAAAAGAAATTGGACGAAGGCACAAAAGTAAAAAGATTTTTCTCCCGTCGTCCTTTCATTCGAGGACGACCTCTACTCCGGGTCGTGGGTTTCCGCCAGCCGTCTTCAGGTAACCGAACAGGTCGGTTCTCCACCCGCCGCTCTTTGGCCAGGGGGTGGGGGAACATCTCTCGAATGTCTTTCAAGCATTTTCTTTCTCCTCCCCGGAGCGTCGGCCATTTGAGAGTTGAGGAAACGGGACCGGATTGCCGGGGGTAGGGGAGACGGTTTGCAGCCACCCGGACGCCCATTGAAGTTGGGTTTTTTTTGCGGGAGCTGTGCCTGAATGTTTGTGGAGCCGGCTTCGAGAAGGACAGTGGCATTTGCTTGACGGTCCTCCCGCCGAATCCGGAAGATGCATTGCTGACGGAATTTCCCTAGCGCCCTTATGTATATTGCACCCCCCACCTCCACAGATTAGGCCAGCTCCAATGGGCCTCCTCTCTGTAAGTATATGGATTGTGCAAGAGCCCTTCTGCCCGCCAAAACATTCATTCATTCCATTCGTTCATTCATCAAAGGTGACTTCTGGTAACCTGGGGCGACCAGTCCCAAGCCCCGCCCTCTCTCAAGGCTGGGTGGAACCATTCACCATAAAAGAGGGAGATGGGAAGATCTGGCACATTCATTCAAGTCTTTTTGATGAAACTAAAAATTTAGAGGGAGGGCAGCAGAATGAATAATTTCCCCCCGTTTCAAATGGGGAAATCTACCACTAAAATACGTTTTTCCGAGATAAATTTGGGTATTACTATTTTCCTCCTAATTCCCCTCTCTCCCCATCATGGTTGAGTCCGTCCTATGGAATCCGGAACAGCCCATTAATACCGCGGGTGGGGACGGACGGTCGAAAGGGGCAAAAGAAATTAAACCTATTTTAACGATGTCATGATGCACATCGTGAGTGTATGTTTTTATTTTAAATAAAGAAACAGAAAAAAAAGGATTCAATTTGAGCGGTATTCCGGTGTGACAATTCCCAGTACTCCTGTTTCCCCACTTTGCTCTCTGTACCCCCATCAGTGTGGGAAAATGGTAGACTCTTTTGTCCCAGATGTTTGGTGGGGGAGGTTCTGGTCGGACTGTACCAATATCGGGCAAGAATCGGGGAGTGAGCGGGGGTGTGAATAGAGAGAGACGGTCGAGCCCTTTGTCTCCGGCGTGAGGGGATCACGTGGGGAGCGTCGACGGACTGTACCAAGCAGATCACAAACATCGGGGGCGGGGGTGGTGAGGATAGATAATGGATGAAATAAAGGGATAAAGGCGGGTGGGGAGGGATAATGCGGGAAGAAGATGGAGGTTAAATCCGGTTTGGAATGACGCCCGATGCTTCCGGGGGCGGGGGATGCGAAGAAATCCGTGTGCTGTTTTGGTGCACGCACCCCACCCCCCCCCCCACGGCGAGACGTCAAGGGGCAGTGGTCGCGTCCGGCCGCTAGACCCGGCGCCGCTCGGAGTTTCTCCGCTTCAGTCGGAGCGGGAGCTCGGACGGAGAGGGTCGGAGAGAATGGCGTCCAACGGTAAGGGAGGGGAGGAGGAGGGGGGGAAAGGAAGAAACGGAGTGGGCCCGGCGGTGTATCAGTCAAGCGGGGCGGAAAGCACTTTTTAAAGCTTATCGTAGCGAGGGCGGAGTGTGGGGAAAATAAATAAATATAAATTGGCGATGTTATATCTGGCTCGCCTCCTCGCCGCCATTTTGTTTCCCGTTGACCGTCTCCGCGATCGGCGCCATTTTGTCTTTTTTTAAAAAAAAAACCGCCGCTATCATCAATTTCCCACCAAACCCACCCCCTTTTTTTTTGTTCGATCCGTTCATTTGATTTATCTTAAAAATAAAGAGGGAGGCGCATTCGAGGATGAAAAGGGATTTGGGGGGGGGGAAAAAAGTGCGCAATGCGGTCGGGGAGGTTGGAAAGGGGGAGCCGCCATTTTGTTTCCCATCGGCGTCTTGATTTCTTTCTCTCTGCGAGGGTTTTTTTTTTAATCCACGCCGCCGCCGCCGCGAAAGGATTTGTGTCGTTGTCTTTTTATCCTTTTACGTCGCGTTATTTTAAACCGAGCGATGATTCGTGGTGAAGGTGGGGCTTTGGTTGGGGGGGTGTGTGGAGGCGCCGCCATTTTGTTTCCTCCTCCCCGTCGCGCACTTTGACCCCTCTGACGGGCCTACCCAAACTCCACCTCCTCCCCCCCCTCCCCTCCCCTCCCAATCCATATAGCCGGATTAATACGCGCCGGCCTCCCGGCGAGGCCACGGATGGGCAGGGGATGGCGGATGTTCGACCTGCGGCCGCGGATGCGCTCGGATGGCGATGGTGACAACGCGCCGCGTGTGTGTGTGTGTGGGGGCGGGCCGGGACATCCGGGGCATGGCCGACGTCCGCCGCCGACGTCATCACGCACAAGCTCCTCCCCCCTACCCCATTCAGCCCCGGATGCTGAAGCAGCAAGGCGCACCTTGCATTGGTGTAGCGCCTTTTAACTTGATTTTCTCTTTTTTTTGTTTTATTTATTTGCTTTTTTTTTAAAAAAAAAAAGCGCAAACCCTCCCAGGGTTCAGGTTATCCGATGGAATCCGCTGCCGTGCCGGAGGTGGTGGCCTGACATTTTGGGGGGTGGGGGTCGGGTTTTAAGCATGGGAGCGAATGGGAGAAAGGCGAGGTGGTTTAGGGAGAGAAGACCCGGGGCTGGAGGAGGTTAGGAGGTGCACACGAGGCTGGGGTCGGAGGTGCGCAGGGGTCTCGTAGCCTTGTGGGGCTGTATGGGATTGCCGAGCGAGGGAGGGGGGAGCAAGGGCCACGGAGGGATTTGAGGCGTTGCCGGACTGGGAGCCAGTGTAAGGTCAGTGAGCACTTGGGGGGGGGGGGGTGGTGACGGCTGAACGGGACTCTGAGTCGGGACGTGGGGGGGCAACACATTTTCCGACGGGTTCGGGTTTATGGAGTTTGGAATGTGGGAGAGGAGGCAGGAGAAGGTTGGAATGGTCAAGTGGTGACGAAGGCACGGGTGAGGGTTTCAGCAGCTGCTGAGCTGATGCGAAGCCGGGTAATGTTAGTGGTAGAAGCGGGTGGTCTTTGTGATGGCAAAAATATGAGGTTGGACGATTCTCATGGTGGGAGGTGGATAGGGATAACATGCAACACCGAGGTTGCAAGCCGACCGGTTTAATCTCGAGACAGTTGCTAGGGAGAGAGGGATGGAGTCAGTAGCTCGGGAATGGGTTTGAAGGAATGATTTGCATAAAGCATTGGTTTCGAGCACAGCTGGTCTATTATATACAGTTCTGCTGCACCTCCATTGTCCCAACAATGCAAGAGACGTGAGCTTTGTTTGCGGGAGGCCAGAGGGTTGCTGGTGGACCTCTGCAGCTTGTGATCTTACTGACTGAAATGCAGCTTTATCCCAACTGTAATGTAGAGGGTTAGGTGAATTCTAAATAGTTTTTTTTTAAACTATCAAATGTTTTTTTTTAAATAAAAATAATGGAAGTTTTTTTCATTGCCACTTGAATTGTTAACCAGGAGGGACGTTGGGTGGATACTAGGATTTGTAATATGGAGCAGATCTGCAGCCAGGAAGGATGAATCCACCATGGCTAACAAAACAAGTTAAAGCTTGCATTAGATCGAAGGAAGTGGTTTCGAAGGTTGACAGAAAAAGTGATGAGCCTGAGGGTTGGGAGCAGTTTAGAATCGGGCAGAGGCTGACCGAGAAACTGATCAAGGGGGGAAAAGAGAATATGAATGCAAATCAGCAAGGAGCACGAAGGCAGGACTGTTAAAGCTTCTTTGGTATGTGAAAGGGAAAAGATTAGCAAGGGTCCGTTCCAGGTGGAAACGGGAGCATTTATCTGCAAAATGGGGAGACGGCAGAGGGACCAAACAATTATTTGCGTCGGTCTTCGTGGAGGAAGATACAGAAAATCTCAGAAAAATTAGGGAACCAGGGGACTGGTGAAAATAAGGAACTGAGAGAAACTAGTGTTAAAGAGGTAATACTATAAAAATTAACTGGTTTGAAAGTTGATAAATTCCCCGCACCGGATGCGCTACGTCCCAGAATGTTGAAAGAGGTGGTTATAGAGATAGTGGATGCATTGGTAGTTATCTTTCAAAACTCGATAGGTTCTAGAAACTTTCCTGCAGACTGGAAAGTAGCAAATGTAATCCTGCTATTTAAGAAAGGAAGGAGAGTGAAAATGGGGAACTACAGACCTGTTAGTTTGACGTCAGTAGAACCTATTCTAAATGATGTGATAACTAGACACTTAAATTATGATCTGGTTGGGCAGAGTCAACATGGATTTATGAAAGGGAAATCATGTTTGACAAACCTGTAGGACTTTTTTGAGGATGTTCCTTGTAGCATAGATAAAGGAGAACCAATGGATGTAGTGTATTTGGATTTTCAGAAGGCTTTTGATAAGGTCACACACTGGAGGTGAGTGAACAAAATTAGAGCACATGGGATTGGGGGGGGAATATACTGGCATGGATTGAAAACTGGTTAAAAGACAGAAAACAGTAGGAATAAATGGGTCATTCTCAGGATGGCAAGCTGTTACTAGTGGGGTATCACAAGGATCGGAGTTGGGGTCACAGCCGTTCACAATATATATCAATGATATGGATGTGGGGATTAAATTTAATATTTCCAAACTTACTGATGACCCCCAATTAGGTGCGCATGTAAGTTGTGAGGAAGATGCAAGGAGGCTTTGAGGGGATTTGGACAGGCTAAGTAAATGGGCAGGGAGTTGGCAGATGCAATTGCTTAAACGGTGAGAGGTTGGGAACTGTTGGTTCTCCTTGTTCGAGTCACTAAAAGCAAGGATGTAGGTGCAGCAAGCAGTTAGGAAGAGAACTGTTACATTGGCCTTCATTGCATGGGGATTTGAGTACAGGAGTAAAGCTGTATTGCTTCAATTGTGTAGAGACCTGGTGAGACCACACCTGGAGTATTGTATATGATTTTGGTCCCCTTATCTAAGGAAGGATATACTTGTCTTAAGAGGAGTGATTGAGGAAACAGGGCCTGTATACTCCTGCTCCTATGTCCCAACGTGCCCAGGCTCTGGTAACCTTGTAGAAGTGAGTACTGGACGGTCACAGCCAGGGTGAAGACCTGGTAGTCTCCCTCCAGCCTGTCTTTCCCCACCCCCCGCCAACCCCAATGTTTCCCCTCCCTGTTGTCTCCAGGTAAAACCTCACTGGCCCTCGCCAGAACACTAACTGTTCACATGAGGCGATCTCCACTTCTGCCAGGAAGCCAGTGGAGCTCTTGTTAGAAGGAAAGGAGGCGTCGGCTGCATGAGCTGACAACCTGTACAGTCCCACTTCACCTCTGGCAACAGAACAGCCACCTCCTAAAAGAAATAGCAGGAGTCTAGGCCTAGTCTTCATCAGGCCAGGAAAGTCTAGTGAACCTTCGTTACACTCCCTCGAGGGTAAGCGTATTCTTCCCTGCCTAAAATCCCTTCAACTTTACATTGTCAGCAAACTTGGATACGCTATGCCCTGTTCCCCCCTCTAAGTCCTTTAATATAGATTGTAAATAGCTAAGGCCCAAGTACTGATCTACCCTGCTAGTTACATCCTCCAAAAAAACAAGCTTGGTAAAGACAGTTTCTCTTCCATAAATCCGTGTTGACTCTGCTTAATCATATTGTGATTTTCGAAGTGCCCTGTTACTATGTTCCTCATGATAGATTCTACCATTTCCCTGCTACTGTTGTCGGGCTAACTGGCTGATTGCCTCCCTCCTTGAGAGTAGGGTTATGTTTGTTACCTTCTGATCCAAGTGGACTAATGTGGCTCCGGTTGTCTGTAACGTGAGATTGTGACCTCCCTGCCCCTATCTCACTGAAATGAGCTGTCCCCACAAACTGTTAACTTCATCTTCGAAACTGCACGTGACTCATTTTCCCATGCCCCCCTCCCCCCTTTAACCTGCTGCAAAGTGTCACAACTTCTCCTTTCCGACTCTCCTGCCACCCCAGCGATCTGCTAGCTCTTCCCTGCCATCGATTTCTGCATTGAAACAGTTGAGGTGCAAACAGGTATCTGATCGAAGGAAAAATGCTTGTGTTTTACAATTTGGCAAGAGGCGTTTAAAATTGATGGTGAAACCCCAACTTGTCAGGTCACAAAGGGGACATTGGGGATGCTGATTGTGTATCAGTTTCTACGTGGCATGTTCCTATTACTGTTGGTTATATTGAGGACAAGTACTGAAGACCCACTCGTGATGAGTGCAGTTAAAGGCTCCAGTATTTAGTGTCTTGCTCTGGGGTAGCTGGAATTTCTTCCTCCCCTCCATTCGCTTCGCTTCTGTCTGAACCTGCCCAGGGTTTGGTGGCTTAAGCACACCCTGTGGTTTAATGTGTGGAACAGTGTCGTGTCTCGCGAGCTTCTTCCAGATCTGATGTGTGGAAGTAAAGCCTGGGCAAAATACAGAGCCTTAGGACTGAGCATCTCTGAATACGTTGCATCGCATCATCAGCAACCTGTACTTCTAACCTTCTAACATAAAACATCCCAAAGCACTTCATCGGAACATTATAAAACAAAATATGACCAAGCCACAGGAGGTATTGGCAGTAAGTTAAAGGAGCATCTTAAAAGAGGAAAGTGAGCTAGATTGGCAGAGAGTTATAGGGAGGGAATTGCAGAACTTGGGGCCTCTGGGTAACTGCAAGCACAGTCGCCAGCGATGGAGCATTTAAAATCGGGGAACGCTGAAGAGGCTGGAATTAGAGGAGTGCAGAGATCTCCGGGTTGTCAGGGCTGGCGGAGGTTACCGAGGTAGGGAGGGGCCATGGAATGATTTCACAAGGAGAATGAGTATTTTAAAATTGAGGCGTCGGCTGTCTGAGAGGCGGTGTAGGTCAATGAGTGCAGGGTAATGAGGGAATGGGATTTGGTGCAAGTTAGTTAGTCATTGCAGGAGGCATTGCCTGATCCATACAGCTTACTGTGTTGGATGAATGCCCCAGTTTTGATCTGTTCTGTCATTGCGTTGTGATGGTTTCTGTGCTCAGATCATGAGATTAGTGCAAGAACTGCAATTGAGTTTGTAAAAAGTATTGAATTTTCCCCCTTTTTTTTCCCCCCTCAAAAGCAGATCTTGGAAATTATGGACAGTCTGCTCCCCAGAGGTAAGTCCCGTTTGTTGATGGTTTTCTTTGCCGCTTTTCACCAGATGTCTTGTTCCTTTTAACCCGCTGCTGCATTCTCTTGCCCACAGCTACGGGGCCTACAACGCCCAGCCCGGACAAGGGGGCTACACGCAGCCTCCACCTCAGGGCTACGGCCACCAGAGCTACAGCGGGTACGGCCAGTCCACTGACGCGTCTGCGTATGGGCAGAGTGGTAGTTACGGGTCGTCTTACAATCAGGCGCAGACTGGTATGCTTCAGATAACTCAGTGATTCGTGATTGTCTGGTGGGAGGGGGAGGGGGAGAAGAGATGCTGGGACATTGAGGCTGCTCGGGGATATCCCTGATCTGTGACCTTGGTCCTGGGCAACAACGGGTCTTGTTGCTGCGTTGGTGGTGAGGGGAGGCGCTGGTGTTGAGGAGTCTCCAGTATTTTCGGGCAAGTATTTCCCGTCTTGTGAGCCTGGTTTTCTGTTTTCAGGTCACTTTTCTGGTGCTGTGTGGTAAAAGTTGTGCAGAGGGTTCACATTTGTTTTTTTGTATGTCAACTGTCATGGTGTAGTTGCAGGACCTGCCCTCCAGATGGGGGGGGAGGGGGGTGAGTTTGCCATCTGCAGACTCCCCCGCTGCCCATCTTGCATGTGGCCAAAGCATCCATCGCCTGACAGCAGGCACCATTACATTGCATAGTGACACAGGATGGGAGGCCATTTGACCCATTACACCTGTTCTAGCTTGCTGAAAGACCTATTTACTGCAAGCATATGATTGTATTTTGCAGGCTTGCTATACTTTGTGAACACAAATCTTTAACTTGCTACATCCACATGTTTTTCAGGATATGGGAGTCAGCCGCCCTCTCAAGGGTACAGTCATTCCAGCCAGGGTGGCTATGGCTCTACTGGGTATGGAAATGCCCAAACGTCCCAGAGTTCATACGGACAACAGTCATCTTACCCGAGCTATGGGCAGCAGCCGACCTCCACGTCTTCATCTGGCAGGTAAGGTCTCAAAAGAGGAGCCCGGGCCCCAGTCCCCAGCATTGGAATGATTTTGCAGCTTTTGAGTGATCGGATGGGAGACATGTCTGCTCAGTGCATCTTTCCTTGGGGTGCCATTATTCATTTTCACCTCTATCCTGAATGTTTCCATGCCTCACTGTGGTAGTGTCCTGGCCTCTGATGCAGCATATTGCACAAGGTCCCAGAGTGGGGAAAGGACAGTGTATCTAACACACTGTGACACCCGATCCCAGAGGGGGAAAGGACAGTGTATCTAACACACTGTGACACCCGATCCCAGAGGGGGGAAAGGACAGTGCATCTAACGCACTGTGACACCCGATCCCAGAGGGGGGAAAGGACAGTGCATCTAACGCACTGTGACACCCGATCCCAGAGGGGGAAAGGACAGTGTATATAACACACTGTGACACCCGATCCCAGAGGGGGAAAGGACAGTGTATATAACACATTGTGACACTCGATCCCAGAGGGGGAAAGGACAGTGTATCTAACACACTGTGACACCCGATCCCAGAGGGGGAAAGGACAGTGTATCTAACACACTGACACCCGGTCCCAGAGGGGGAAAAGGACAGTGTATCTAACACACTGTGACACCCGATCCCAGAGGGGGAAAGGACAGTGTATCTAACACACTGACACCCGGTCCCAGAGGGGGAAAGGACAGTGTATCTAACACATTGTGACACCCGGTCCCAGAGAGGGAATGTTCCCATTGCAACTTGCAGCCAGGTTGTTCCTTTGTAACATTGACTAAGTGCCATTTTAATTCCTATATCTTTACAGTTATGGGGGGACAAATACACCGTCGACCACCTACGGTCCCCCCCAGGGAAGTGGATACGGCCATCAACCGAGCTCCTACAGTCAGCAACCCAGCTCGTACGGACAGCAGCAGCAGGGTGGATATGGGCAGCAACAGGGCTCATACAATCAGCAGCCAGGCTATCAAGCCCAGCAGGGCGGGTATGGGCAGCAAGGGCAGTACAGCAGCAGCGGTGGAGGAGGCGGTGGCGGAGGATCCTCAGCAGGAGGTAAGTTCAGAGAAGTCACCCAGCAGAGGGCATTGGGATATGTCTTGGGCATATGTTGTAGTGAGCGGAGTCTGGAATTACAGCGAACCATGTGAGAGGGATCGATCCTATTAATTTACAGCATGCATGGTGCAGCCATTTCTCCTGTTGGTCATCTCCTTTCTGCCCAGGGCTTGTCCGACTGTGCGGTCTGTTTTATTTATCAATCTCTCAAATTTCCACTGTGAACTGTTGCAGCCGCAAGCGTGAGAGAGGGCGTACGTGGGGAGGAGGGAGTGTGGTTTGGTTCGTGCAAGAGTCTCTGTAATGTTAGCCGTGGTGGGTGGATGCCCGTTTGTGGAGGCTGTTTTATAGGAGTGTTTATGCTGAGTGCAATCCTGAGGTCTGCTTCCACAGGGTACAGTCGGGTCCCAGACGTAAACATTCGTCGAGCGGGTTTTGAGTCTGCAGCCTTCGCCGGACCGTGTCATGGGGGTTTTATTGTCCGGGTGGGTGGGCTCTGACGGTGGAATTATTTCATAAGTGACCTGGGATCTTGTTCTTTTGTTTTTTGCTCACACAGGATACAACCAAGACAGCCCCACGAGCGGTTACGGCAACCAGGAGCCGGGCGGATATGGCGGGCAGCAGGACAGCCGCGGCCGGGGCCGAGGAGGTTACAACCGCGGGGGTGGATTTGATCGGGGCGGCGGTGGCGGCGGACGAGGAGGCCGCGGAGGACGCGGCGGGGGCATGGGGTAAGGGTCGGCGCCTCTCTTTTTAACTAACCTCTTGTATCAAGTGTTTACTAACTTTCTGTCTTTCACTCTGGGGTGATTTGGGGGAGGGAGGACTGGCGGGGAGGGAGAATGGCCATGTTTCAAGATCGCTGCTTTAGGGAAAGGTTTACACGTCTGTGATGGTTATTACAAGGGACACTCGACCCGGTAACGGGCCACAAGATTTTAACTGGTGTCAAGGTTGAACAGGTTCTCTGTTTTGGGAGTCCTTTCATACTCTGCTCTATTTGAACGGAACCTTTTCTGTGACAAGTCACAATCTCAGGTCTACTGTACGGATCCCTCTCCAAGCTGGTTAAAGGTTTCACTCTGCGAAACAATACTGTTGAGGCTCGTTTCGGCCTGTTCCTGGTTGGTCCGTATACGTGTCTGTGTGTGTGTATATACGTTCACTATACAAAGTGACCAATGGTGACCTGTTCAAGGTTTAAATGAACAGGTTAATCTGTTTAATATTCTGCGGGAGAATGAGCCTGCATTTCGAAGGTGATACATGCCAGCAGTTCTTTTTCAGTGGGGTGGTATTACAATGTGTAGATCTGGTGACTGTACAAGGTGTGTGCGTGTGAGACGGAACAAGTAGGGCGGCGTGCCCAGCGAGACCGCCACCGTCCTGTGAAACGGGCTCCGGGGGCACGAGCCATCTTTTGGGCTCGCCACTTTGAAGTGTTTTGAGCTTGGCGGTTGGCACGAGTGTTGTCAGCTTCCCAAAGTGTTGGTTTGAAATCCTAACTGCGCCATCCCGTGGCTTGCAGTTTCCTCTGGTTTGGGTGGTGGGTGAGGGAGGGGGGGGGGGGTTCTGCCTTGTGCTCTGTAACCGTGCAGACTAGGGGTGGTTCGGAGTTCAAAACTCCCAATTGCAAGCGGGAGCCCCATTAAGCTCGGTGTTTTGCCCGCCCACCCTCAGGCTAGATACGTTACAGGGTCCAACCAGCAGCAGGCGGTGAGTATCTCGGGGGGGAGGGGGGGGGTGCAGGGAAATGGAGGCAATTTCTATATTTTGAATACATCAATATATAAACAGAGTGCTTTCACCTTGTTCTGCTGTTTGTTAACAAATTCTGCAATTTTGTGTGCCACAGGTTTCAGAGTGAAATGAACTATTATCACTTCCTCCACCTTCCACACTAGTTTACATAAAAAAAAACTAGAAAAATGCATGTTTCACACAAGTTAACGCCATTACAATTAGTTGGGTTCAGGAATAAGCACAAGTCTCAAAGGATGTCTTGTATATACACACAACTCTGCTGTAGCAATGGTCTGTGTTAAAATGTGAACGTAAAGGTAACACCAAAGTGAGGTGTACTTCGATAGACGCACCACGGTATAGATTATATATGACAAGTCCTGTATTTTATATATATCTACATATATTTTTTTTAAAAAAAAGGTTTGAAGGGCTGTTAATGGTAAAATTGGCTTGAGCTTAGCTCTGCGATTTGTCATTTGACAAGGTTTGGTGTTAGTGAGTACATTTTTTTTTTTTAAACGGTGAAATTTTGACAGTTGAGGGCTTTCTGGCAAGCCAGAGGAAAACCAATAGTGGTTTCGGTTGCCCATGGCGCAAGAGGTTTGGTTTTAAGAGGAACAAAAAAAAACATATATTCCGTAGAACCGTAAGCCTAAGTTGACACACAACACACGCACGCACAAGTGGAAAAAGCTTCAATGTCTTCAAATTTGTCTCCCCAGCGGTGGTGAACGAGGTGGATTCAATAAGTTTGGTGGTAAGTCCAGAGTTAAGCAACTCAAAAGCAAAAAAAAAAAGCAAAAAAAAAAAACTAAAATAAAAATAAAACGTTGAAATGTGTTAGTCTGTGATGATGAATCGAAGCCACCATTATCAGGATATAACCTATGGGAGTGACACTATGGGATTGGTTGTGGGGGGGGTGGAATGCGGGAGAGGTTTTCTACTCTGGTCACTGAAAACCATGAGTCACATTTACGTCCCTCCTTCAAACACTGATGTGTAGGTCTGGAGTGTTTTTCCTTCAATTGACAAGTTGGGGAGGGTTGCAAAATCTTGAGTGGAATGCATGTATAACTATACTGGTGTTTTTTATTTTAAAAAAAAAAAGAACTGGCTGCATTTAGTGAAAAATGTGACCAAGTATGGGTTCTATCTTTGAACACTTGTCAATTTGGTTCGGGGGTGCAGTTGGAAAAATACGTTTCTTCCCGTCACAGTCGTTCAGTATCTGAGGTATTCAAATTTGTTTTTCCCACACTACACTCAGCAGAGTAGGCTTCCCATGGGTTATTCATGAGAAGGGTCTGGTATGTGTATGTTTTTTTTTATCTGTGTGTTTGTGTGTGGATATGAGCCATTTAACGTTGTCGGGCGGTTTCGTGTAGTGATGTATCAATGTTGGGCATGTCCGCCCTGTACTCCCACATTGCGGGAGTCGTGGTGGTGGAGATGGGCTGCGTGCGCCCAGCGGTCATTTTCGGGGAAAGCCATAACAGTCCCTTCTGCGTTCAGTCACGCCGCACCTGGTTTGCTGACTCGAGTTGGAAGGCTTAATGGAGGAGGTTTCCACTGTCCTTCCCTCTCCCCGCCTCCTATTTCCACTACAGCGAATAAATGAACAGTGTGCCTGGCATTTGTTGGGCGAGCTGGCGACAGTGTGGCCAGAACACGATGCCCAAGTCAGAATGAAAACCTCCCAAGGTGCTGCCTCAATTCTGTTTTGTTTGCAGCTGATGAGGGGCTTGCTGCTGAGCTGTGCTACTGCATAGGCAGGCTGAGGCCTGAGTTGCAAAGCTAGATCCATTCACGAGCACTGAAGTTTAGGTGTCTTTTTAAAAAAAAAAACAAAGATGCACAAGGTTATCATCTGGTATTTTAAGATCTCAAGTGTTAGGGCTGGTTCCTGGCCTTAAGTTGCCAAAGAGGTTATTTTTTTTTCTCTCAATTGTGTGTATCATGCGAATATCGGGATAAGCTGAGCAACACGAGTGTGACACTGGGAGGGATCTTTGAAAATAGTTTGGTAACTGCGACCGCCCTCGCTGATTCGAGACTGCGATCTGATCTGGTGTGCCTGCCACTTAAAAGCAATGATGGGAGAGTCTGCAAAGTGGTTGGGGTTTGAGGTGCTACCACTTTATAGCCAGGCCCCAGGCCTGTTCTGCAAAGGTAGATCTGCTCTCGGTCACTGGAGCAGATGCTTATCCTGGGCCCTGATCACCGTTGGCTATGACTGAATGACACGCTTTTTTTCAAGTTTCTACAGTGGGACACAGTTTTGAGTTTATTTGTACCAATGCAGGGTGGTTTTTTATATAAAAAAAAATTTAAACACACACGTACATGCACACACTTAAAACTAAACTACTGCTTTCTGAATGTATTTGCCCATTAATCCAGTGTATCAAACGCTGTTTATGTTGAAGTTTTCAGTGCTGCAGCTCAAGGGCTTTGCTCATGGTAAAAAGATTTGCACAGTTGGATGTTAACAGTTCTGAATTAAAATATCGAGATTGCAAATGTGTTCCAACCGGTTATGGACCAGTTCAGTTGGAGGAAGAGGCAAATATTTTTTATATATATATATATATTTGAGAAAAAAACACAACTAAACTTTGGATTCTGTGTCTTTGATGCCAAACAAAACAATGGTACTTTTTATTAAAAAAAAACAGCTCTTTTGTGGGTTTGGAATTAATTGTAGCTGATGTGGAAGGACTGGAATTCAGGTAGAAGGGTTTTCTTTCTTCCTCTCTCTCCTTCCTCTCTCTCTCTCGTGCTGTAGAGCAGATTTTCTTACCGTGGGATGCACATACTGGAGGCAGCTCTGGAGTTGGCAAAAAGTTGATTCTTTACACTCGAGAGTCTTAAGCACATGTACCAGCATTGGGTCTTGACACTTGTTGATTTACATGCGTATTCTGTGCTGCGTGGTTTACTTGTGTGCTGGGGCTGTTTGGTTCAAGCTCGATGTTCGTTGCTAAATCGCCCCCTTTTCTTTCTTTTCAAATTGAAGGTCCTCGGGATCAGGGACCAGGAGCCCCAAACCCAGGTAGGAGAGTTGGTTTTTCCTCGCACGCTTCTGGGTGTTGTTTTTTTTTCTTCCAAGCTATATGCAGTGTATTTAATATAGACAGTTTATTTTTAAAAAATCGTAATCCTACCATCTGTTTTGTAGGATCTGATCAGGATAATTCTGACAACAACACCATCTTTGTCCAGGGACTTGGTGAAAGTGTGACCGTCGAGGCGGTGGCTGAATTCTTTAAGCAGATCGGTGTGATCAAGGTAAGTAATCCCTTGGACATGTGCACGGTTGCCAGCCGTTTATGAGGAAGTGGTCCTCATGCCGAATTTGTGCCCCCCCCCCGCCAACCTCGTTCCTTAAATCTCGTGTCATCTGGCTACTGACCTTCCTGCCACTGGGATGGGTTTCTTAGCTCTATCAAAACTCTTCACGGTTTTGAACGTCGCTCTTAAATCTAACTCTCTGCTTGAAGGAGAGCAACCACAGCTTCTCCAGTCCGTTGGCGTAAAGGGAGTCCCTCGTGCCTGCTACTGTTCTGCTCAGTCTCCCCTTGCCCTCCTGTGTTTTTCTAGTATTAAGGTCTGTCTCCATTTGTTCCCACACCGTGCTCTGATAATTAATTCTACCGATTTTTTTGTATCCAAATCGGCCTGACTTTGAGGTGGGGGTGTGTAAATACAGAACTCCAAAGGAGGGCTTGCAGTTTAACTTGGGAGTGCAGCACCAGGGTGGGCAGAGTGAACGATTGAAACAAGGGAATATGTGGGGCTGTCCCAAGCAGAACGGTGGGAGATTTAATGTCGCCCGTCGTCTGTGCACTTGTGCACAGGGTGGGGTTCCTCTTGTACGCAGCTGTCTTTTACAAGTCCTGTTCTCCCTTTACCTTCCCGTCAGATCAACAAGAGGACTGGCCAGCCAATGATCAACCTGTACACTGACCGTGAGACCGGCAAGCTGAAGGGCGAGGCGACTGTTTCCTTCGATGACCCTCCTTCTGCCAAGGCGGCCATTGACTGGTTCGACGGTGTGTTATCGAGTGCTGCCGGTTGGGGGGGTTGTGCGGGGGTTGGGGTGGAGGAGGTGGCAGCTTGTGCAATGTCATGTGGGTGTCCCATCAAAAAACATCATGTGCTGAAGGAGCCCATGCTGGGAGTCTCCTGCCTGTTGACCCTGTCATTTCGTTCAGACTCTGGTTCGGTACTTAACAGTATTATCTTTTATATACCTCATTAAGCCCATTGGTTGCCACATTACCCACATTTAGTGTGATTAAACTTCAAAAGGTACTTCATTGTCTATGGAGTGTTCTACAACATACTGAAGTGCTGTAGAAACACAAGGAAACGAGGGGCAGGTGATAAATGTTGGCCTTGTCTTCACCGTGAGTGCAGAACTGAATGCAACCCTCTATGTCTAGACATATTCAGTCCTTCGCTCAGTGCCAACCTGTAGAGCGATTCCGAAATCAACGTGGTTTTTCTTTTTTTTTAAATATGGGTTGGAATTGCTGTTTTTCCCCTGCCCCAAAGCCTCAAATGTCAAGTCGTTTTTTTTTCTTTGGACCTTTTCAGGGAAGGAATTCAATGGCAACATGATCAAGGTGTCCTTTGCCACGCGGAGGACGGAGTTCAGCCGTGGTGGTATGAGAGGCGGAGGAGGGCGAGGTGGCGGAGGACGAGGCGGTTAGTTTTAATAGCTGATTTTGAGGGTATAAGACTCTCCTTTTCCCCCTCTTTCTTCCCCACCCCACCCAGTGCTCTGAGGATTTGTAGTGGTTGATCTGAATGTTGTAATCATCAGTTGGTCTCGTATACCTGCTCTGCACAGCATTCTGAATACGACAGCTTTTTAACGTTTTCCCCACTGCTCCTCTGTCATTACTCTTCCCTCCTATTTTTAAAATTAAATGTCACCGGCTTCTGGAGCCCCCTTCGCAGTGACTCGAGACTCTTATACTGTACCAACCATTTTTTTTTTTTTGTGTATTGAATAGCACCTATGGGCCGTGGAGGATTTGGTGGTGGTCCCCGCGGTGGTTTTCCTAGTGGTGGTGGCGGTGGTGGAGGCGGAGGAGGAGGAGGTTCTGGTGGCGGTCAGCAGAGAGCTGGGGACTGGAAATGCACAAATCCGTAAGTAGAGCCCGGTGGTGGGCAGGTGGGTGGGTCGCCCGAGGGCCAGTCCTCCCTGGCCCTAGCCTTGTGGTGGTGTTGTCTCAGTGGGAGGGGAGAGCACTAATCTACCTCACCTTGTGACTGGGGGCCGAGGGGGTGGTTTAAGTGGAGCCCGCTTGCACTTGCGTGGTGGGGTGGTGCCAGCAGCCCTGCAAGGTGGGCATTTGTGGAGGCTGGCGCTTAGTTCCCTTTTGGCTGTATGAGCTACAGTTCAAGACTGATGCTGGCGAGCAAAAAGCTTCACTGTTTTCTGTGCGTTGGGCTTTTTCTTCATTCACAAGTGGGGAGATGCGTCCAAAATAGAGGGAAGGGATGTTCTTTCCCCAGCCCCCGATAGACTCCTTGCGGAGCTGGAGTTTGGATGAGGAGTGAAGTGAACAACACAGTTGTTAACGGATGCGTCAGCCACTACGCAGCTGTAGCACTGTCAGGGGGTTCCCCGAAAAAACACCCACCTCCCCGCACCTGGGGGGTCTCTGGCTGAATGCTGCGCACTGAGTGGGAGGGGGGAGGGGGGGGGCGTGCAGATCAATTGAGACACGGCACCGGGCTCAAGGCGGTAATCTAAGTTGGTCTCCCATTGTCTTGTCGGCAGGACTTGTGGCAATATCAACTTCTCATGGAGGAACGAGTGCAACCAATGCAAATCGCCCAAGCCTGAAGGAAGTGGAGGCCCGCCACTGGGTACGCAGATTTAGAGCCGTCAATGTCGGCAGCAGCGTCTTTTTTCCAAAAAAAAAATGGTTGTATGGTATAACGAGGTTCGCGAGTGCAGAACTCCCAAAGCCTCCTGACCCAGAGGTGTTTGTGTGCTTGGTTTCCCGTCTCTTCCTGCATCACCCTTCCCTTCCCCTCTTCACCCACCCCTCTCTTTTCCCCTCCCCCCACAAAAACAGTCTCTTTACCATCGTGAAAACCAAGGGTTGTTTTTGTTTTTCTATCTCATCCTAATGGCAATTGTTAAAAATGTAGAGGGAGCTTTACTCTGTATCTGACCCTGTTTTCTTTTTATGTACATAGGAAATGCTCCAAATACACCAACCCATCAGAGCTGTACCTGTCCTGGGAGTGTTTGATGGGGGACAGTGTAGAGGGAGCTTTACTCTGTATCTAACCCCCGTACTGTACCTGTCCTGGGAGTGTTTGATGGACAGTGTAGAGGGAGCTTTACTCTGTATCTAACCCCCGTACTGTACCTGTCCTGGGAGTGTTTGATGGGGGACAGTGTAGAGGGAGCTTTACTCTGTATCTAACCCCCGTACTGTACCTGTCTTGGGAGTGTTTGATGGGGGACAGTGTAGAGGGAGCTTTACTCTGTATCTAACCCCCGTACTGTACCTGTCTTGGGAGTGTTTGATGGGGGACAGTGTAGAGGGAGCTTTACTCTGTATCTAACCCCCGTACTGTACCTGTCCTGGGAGTGTTTGATGTGGACAGTGTAGAGGGAGCTTGAGTCTGTTGCTCAGTAGTTGTCTGTCTGAAAGTTGTTTTTCACTGTTGTGTTGCCAATACAAACTCACTTTCCACCCTGGTTAACGCTAGCTGTGTGTGTATAACTGGATCATTTGTCCTGTGTATGCAGGTGGCTTCGGCGGAGACCGTGGTGGAGGTGGTGAGCGCGGCAGCCGGGGTGGCTTTGACCGTGGCGGCTTCCGGGGCCGCGGAGGGGACAGAGGCGGCTTCCGTGGCAGAGGTGGCGACCGAGGCGGGTATGGCATGGGTGCTGGCAAAATGGACTCCAGGTAAGCGGTGCCCGTGAAGGCTGCTGGTGAAGTGTGTGCGCACGTGGAGTATCTGCAAACTGGGGCTCAAACATGGTGCGGTGTGCGTGTCTATTCAGTTTTCATTGAGGGAACGCGGCGTGAGGGGCCCCTGGAAAGCAATGGGGTAATCTTGCCTGTATCGCCGCCAACCCCTCTTTGTACATTTGTGCTTTCTGTTCACCTCTGGCGAGTCCTGCATTCTCTCCACACTCTCTCTGCGTAAAGAAGTTTCTCCTGAATTCCCTGTTGGATTTCAGGGGCTATCGTACCTGTAGTGCCGCCCCCTTCATAATCTTCGAGTTTACAGATTCTCCCTGCAGAGAGCCCCAGTTCAGTCTGTGCTGTTGGTTCAGATTCTAACACTTGTTTTCTGTCTTGTTTAAGGAGTGATCACAGACAGGACCGGCGAGAGAGGCCCTATTAGATCGTGTACATATTCATTGGGACCATGGGATTTCTACCTTTTTATTTTATATGCCGTTACTGTGTTGATTTGTGCAGCAGACTGTGTAATAACCGTTACATTGTGAGAGGAGCTTTTTTTTTTGTATTTGTTGGATTTTACCTGTATTTTCACAAAGTTGACATTAAACTTCAACTGTTTTAACAACCCTCGTGAGTTGTCCTTGGGAAGAAACATTTTCACTCTTGATCTCTTAAAGGCTGTGAACCCTGTGCAGAAAAAGTAAGCACAAAAATTGTTTTGCAAATTTGCAAATGATTGCTGAGGGGGACCTGGCTCTACATTATCTTTACAGCATTAATTTCCTGCTGGTTAAATTATTAGTGGCATTTTGACATTGGCAATTATCTTTTGTTTTGAGTTGGCTGTAGTAAACTGGGATAGTGGGAACTTCGATGCTCGTGAGCTAGGAGATGGAACATGCACTGTGGCCTCCTCTATTGCCCGGAGGTCAGCACTGCAGAGAAAACTCAGCTCTTACTCCTTCTGAAGCGTTTTAAGCCCAAATGTTAACAAAACGAGGAAGTCACTTAATGTCCGAGCTATTAATCTGCTGGTTCATAGGATTGGGGAGGGTGGGGAATTTTCCTGGCAACCTTTCATAGCCCTCCCAAGTTTGAAGTAGGTATTGCATCCACGGTATTAAGGCTGTTGATACTGGTGAAAGTTGGAACTTCCGAGACGCTGATCTATTATTTGGGTAAGGGGTGGGGGGGGTGGCTTTAGCATGGTGGTAGTCAGTGGACTAGTAATCCAGAGGCTCTGATGAATGCTCCAGCGACAAGTTCAGATCCCCCTTTTCTTTCCCCCCCCCCCCCCGAGGCAGCTGCTGGAATTTAAATCCAATTAATAAACATCTGAAATAAAATGAAAGTCTCAATAACCATGAAACCACAGGATTGTTGTAACTTCACCTACTTCGCTAACCTGGGTTGGAGGCAATGAAGGAATCTGCATTCCTTACCCAATCTGACTGACACATGATGCCAGACCCTCGTAATCTAGTTAACTCTTGAACTGGGCTCTTCTCTCTTCTTCCCCGCGTGCCCCCCCCCCCCCCCACAAATCCCCATTGACCTCAGCACCTGAAGTGCCAAAGGCACACCCTTCCTGCTCTCATCCCAAAGTTGGGAGAGATGTCCCACAGACGAGTCACTGTCCGATACGAACGTACACATGAGGAGCAGAGGTAGGCCATTCGGCCCCTCACGCCTGCTCTGCCACTCAATAAGATCATGGCTGATCGGTTTGTGTCCTGAATTCCACACTCCATCTATCAATTTCGTAAACCTCTGAACCGCCTCCAATGCGTTCACATCCTTCCTTAAATGAGGACCAAAACTACACACACTATTCAAGATGTCTCACCAATTCCCTGTCTAACTGAAGCAGAACATCCTTTTATATTCAATTCCTCTTGTAATAAAGGACAGCATTCCATTAGCTTTATTACTTGCTGTACCTGCATGCTAACTATGACTCCGGCACGAGAACACCTAGATCCCTCTGCACCATTGGAGTTCTGAAGTCATTCTCCATTTGAGTAATACTCTGCTTTTTTACTCCTCCTGCCAAAGTGAGCAGATTTGGATTTTCCCACATTAAACTGGGAATCTGCCAGATTTTTGCCCACTCAACTCAACCTCTATATTGGTCTGCAACCTCCTTGTGTCCTCTTCGCAACATACTAACCTACTTATCTGTGTCATTTGCAAATTTAGTTACCATGCCATCACTCCCCTTATCTAAGTTGAGGCCCCAGCACAGACCCCCTGCGGAACTCCATTTGTCCCATCCTGCCAGTATGCATACTACTTTGTGCAATACCAAAGAAAAAGAACAAAGAAAATTACAGCACAGGAACAGGCCCTTCGGCCCTCCAAGCCTGCGCCGATCCAGATCCTCTCTCTAAACCTGTCGCCTATTTTCTCAGGGTCTGTATCTATTTGCTTCCTGCAGAGTTAACATTTCGGGTCAGTGACCCTTTATCGGAACTGACAAATATTAAAAATGTCAACGGTTATAAGCAAGTGAGGCGGGGGTGGGGCAAGAGATAACAAAGGAGAAGGTGTAGATTGGACAAGGCCACAGAGCTGACCAAAAGGTCATGGAACAAAGGCAAACAATATGTTAATGGTGTGTTGAAAGACAAAGCATTAGTACAGATTAGGTGTTAATGCACTGAATATTGAACAGCAGCAAGTGCAAACCTGAAAAAAAAACAGTGGGTAAGCAAACTGAAGAAACTAAGATGAAATGAAATAAATGCAAAAAAAAGATTGTAAAAAAGAATGTAAAAAAAAGGAAGAAAAAATAACTAAAAATGAAAGTAAAATGGGGCAAAAACAAGAAATGCTGGAATCACTCAGCAGGTCTGGCAGCATCTGTGGAAAGAGAAGCAGAGTTAACGTTTCGGGTCAGTGATCCTTCTTCGGAACTTCTTTCCACAGATGCTGCCAGACCTGCTGAGTGATTCCAGCATTTCTTGTTTTTGTTTCAGATTTCCAGCATCCGCAGTATTTTGCTTTTATTGAAGTAAAATGGGGGGGCTGTCATGCTCTGAAATGATTGAACTCAATGTTCAGTCCGGCAGGCTGTAGTGTGCCTAATCGGTAGATGAGATGCTGTTCCTCGAGCTTGCGTTGATGTTCACTGGAACACTGCAGCAATCCCAGGACAGAGATGAGAGCAGGGGGGAGTGTTGAAATGGCAAGCAACCGGAAGCTCAGGGCCCTGCTTGCGGACTGAGCGGAGGTGTTCCGCAAAGCGGTCACCCAGTCTGCGCTTGGTCTCCCCAATGTAGAGGAGACCACACTGTGAGCAGCGAATACAGTATACTACATTGAAAGAAGTACAAGTAAATCGCTGCTTCACCTGAAAGGAGTGTTTGGGGTCTGGGATAGTGAGGAGAGAGGAGGTAAATGGGCAGGTATTACACCTCCTGCGATTGCAGGGGAAGGTGCCGTGGGACGGAGATGAGGTGGTGGGGGTAATGGAGGAGTGGATCAGGGTGTCGCGGAGGGAACGATCCCTTCGGAATGCTGACACGGGAAGGGAGGGGAAGATGCGTTTGGCAGTGGCATCACGCTGGAGGTAAGCAGAACTGGCGCTGCGGGATGAACCGAACGCTGGGTTAAGGCGCCCGATGCCCCAACGGTCACTCATACAAACTGTGTCTTTTTTTTAACCACAACAATCTCGTAATCCTATCCCCATTAAATTCAGTATCACCAGTCCCACCTCATGGTGTAAACCATGATGCAATATTTTCCCAGTAGGTATTAACACGAGACCATCCTTTTGGGACACTCCATTGCCTGACTGCCATTGCAGCTCGGAGGTGGCTTCTTACATCTGGGGGATGGGGGGGTGCAGGGGGTCACATGGGGAGTTCCTTGGGCAATACCACCCTTATTCCCAGTATTCCTTATTAATTTTTTTTAATCCCTTTAAATTGCCAGTAAATTTTCCTTCGTATGTTCAGAACACCAACTGACGTGAATTTAACTCATCAATTCCAATTTACTCGTGCCCAAGCTTGACGGTTTTGAGATATCTCCACCTCTCGGGTGCATCTGTCCAACACTGTGTTTTTTAATTCATTTGTGGGATGTGGGCATTGCTGGCAAGGCCAGCATTTATTGCCTGTCCCTAATCGCCCTTGAACTGTTTTAGCTTGCTAGGCCATTTAAGAGTCAACCACATTGCTGTGGGGCTGGGAGTCACATGTAGGCCAGACCAGGTAAGGACAGCAGATTTCCTTCCCTCAAGGGCATTACTGAACCAAATGCGTTTTTACAACAATTGACAATGGTTTCATGGGACCATTAGACTTCACACTGAGGACATGTGCAAGTCAATAAGGAATGAAACCGGACGGACCACCCGGCATCGATCTAGGCACCGGAAACGACCACGGCAAACCCAGCCCTGTCGACCCTGCAAACTCCTCCTTACTAACATCTGGGGGCTTGTGCCAATGATGGGAGAGCTGTCCCACAGACTAGTCAAGCAACAGCCTGACATAGTCATACTCACGGTATCATACCTTACAGACAATGTCCCAGACACTGCCATCACCATCCCCGGGTATGTCCTGTCCCACCGGCAGGACAGACCCAGCAGAGATGGTGGCACAGTGGTATACAGTAGGGAGAGAGTTGCCCTGGGAGTCCACAACATCGACTCTGGACCCCATGAAGTCTCATGGCATCAGGTCAAACATGGGCAAGGTAACCTCCTACTGATTACCACCTACTGCCTTCCCTCAGCTGAGTCAGTACTCCTCCATGTTGAGGAAGCACTGAGAGGAGTGGGTGGGGCAAAGGCACAGAATACTCTGGGTGGGGGACTTCAATGTCCATCACCAAGAGTGGCTCGGTAGCACCACTACTGACCGAGCTGGCTGAGTCCTGAAGGATATAGCTGCTCGAGTGGATCTATTTATTTATTTTTTATTTAGAAATACAACACTGAAACAGGCCCTTCGGCCCACCGAGTCTGTGCCGACCATCAACCACCCATTTATACTAATCCTACACTAATCCCATATACCTACCACATCCCCACATGTCCCTATATTTCCCTACCACCTACCTATACGAGGGGCAATTTATAATGGCCAATTTACCTATCAACCTGCAAGTCTTTGGCATGTGGGAGGAAACCGGAGCACCCGGAGGAAACCCACGCAGACACAGGGAGAACTTGCAAACTCCACACAGGCAGTACCCAGAATTGAACCCGGGTCACTGGAGCTGTGAGGCTGCGGTGCTAACCACTGCGCCACTGTGCCGCTCTGCGGCAGGTGGTGAGAGAACCAACAAGAGGGGAAAATATGCTTGACCTCGTCCTCACCAATCTGCCTGCCGCAGATGCATCTGTCCATGACTGTATTGGTAGGAGTGACCACCGCACAGTCCTTGTGGAGACGAAGTCCCGCCTTGACATTGAGGATACCGTCCATCGTGTTGTGTGGCACTACCACTGTGCTAAATGGGATAGATTTCGAACAGATCTAACAACGCAAAACTGGACATCCATGAGGCGCTGTGGGCCATCAGCAGCAGCAGAATTGTACTCAACCACAATCTGTAACCTCATGGCCCGGCATATCCCCCACTCCACCATTACCATCAAGCCAGGAGACCAACCCTGGTTCAATGAAGAGTGCAGGAGGGCATGCCAGGAGCAGCACCAGGCATACCTCAAAATGAGGTGTCAATCTGGTGACAGGACTACCTGCGTGCCAAACTGCGTAAGCAGCATGCATTAGACACGGCTAAGCGATCCCATAACCAACGGATCAGATCTAAGCTCTGCAGTCCTGCCACATCCAGTCGTGAATGGTGGTGGACAATTAAACAACTGACTGAAGGAGGTGGCTCAACAAATATCCCCATCCTCAATGATGGGAGAGCCCAGCACATCAGTGCAAAAGATAAGGGCGGCACAGTGGCACAGTGGTTAGCACTGCAGCCTCACAGCTCCAGGGACCCGGGTTCGATTCTGGGTACTGCCTGTGCGGAGTTTGCAAGTTCTCCCTGTAACCGCGTGGGTTTTCTCCGGGTGCTCCAGTTTCCTCCCACAGCCAAAGACTTGCAGGTTGATAGGTAAATTGGCCATTGTTAATTGCCCCAAGTGTAGGTAGGTGGTAGGGAATATGGGATTACTGTAGGGTTAGTATAAATGGGTGGTTGTTGGTCGGCACAGACTCGGTGGGCCGAAGGGCCTGTTTCAGTGCTGTATCTCTAAATAAAATAAAGATAAAGCTGAAGCATTTGCAACAATCTTCAGCCAGAAGTGCCGAGTTGATGATCCATCTCGGCCTCCTCCTGAAGTCCCCAGCATCACAGATGACAGACTTCAGCCAATTCGATTCACTCCACGTGATATCAAGAAACGACTGAAGGCACTGGATACTGCAAAGGCTATGGGCCCTGACAATATTCCGGCAATAGTACTGAAGACCTGTGCTCCAGAACTTGCCGCACCCCTAGCCAAGCTGTTCCAGTACAGCTACAACACTGGCATCTACCCTGCAATGTGGAAAATTGCCCAGGTGTGTCCTGTACACAAAAAGCAGGACAAGACCAACCCGGCCAATTACCGCCACATCAGTCTACTCTCAATCATCAGTAAAGTGATGGAAGGTGTCATCAACATTACCATCAAGCAGCACTTGCTCAGCAATAACCTGCTCAGTGATGCTCAGTTTGGGTTCTGCCAGGGCCACTCAGCTCCTGACCTCATTACAGCCTTGGTTCAAACATAGACAAAAGAGCTGAACTCAAGAGGTGAGGTGAGAGTGACTGCCCTTGACATCAAGGCAGGATTTGACCAAGTATGGCATCAAGGAGCCCTCACAAAACTGAAGTCAATGGGAATCAGGGGGAAAACTCTCCGCTGATTGGAGGCATACCTGGTGCAAAGGAAGATGGTTGTGGTTGTTGGAGGTCAGTCATTTCAGTCCCAGGACATCACTGCAGGAGTTCCTCAGGGTAGTGTCCTCGGCCCAACCATCTTCAGCTGCTTCATCAATGACCTTCCTTCAATCATAAGGTCAGAAGTGGGGATGTTCGCTGATGATTACACAATGTTCAGCACCATTCGTGACTCCTCAGATACTGAAGCAGTCCGTGTAGAAATGCAGCAAGACCTGGACAATATCCAGGCTTGAGCTGATGAATGCTACTCCCAACAACACTAACAAGCTCCAATCACTACATCATTTCTAGGCATTATGACGGACGGTTAGCTGTTTGGGATGTGCGTCTGCTCAACTTCCTTAGGGGTGCAACTAGTCACCACGGACTATGGTATGTGTCTTATATCAGATGCTCTCCCAAGGTTTTGCTTCCTGGACAGTCCACATTCCTCAAACCGCTTTTCTTGCCACATCCCGAGATCCAGTCAGCCAGGTGCACACACTCAATCTCTCTCTTCAGCAGCGCCGACACGCTCTTAAAGCTGCAGTTTTCATTTCATCCTTCATCCCATCCGATGCCTAAACATAAAACTCTTTACCTTCCTTTCAAAGGATCGCAAGCTTCAACAACGCATGGGTACCTTTGAGATCTCCCCCTTCACTTCCCTCTGACCCCATTCCTTCTTCTAATGTCACCCCTTGCCGTGTATTCACAATACCCACCAACCTTCCCCTCGCCGACCCTGAACAATCTGTCCTTTGCAAAGGCCCCAGCTTCATCCCCTTATTCTCTCTCTGCCTGGACCTGTCCTCTGGCCCCTTACCCTCTCTTGATCTTTTCATTGAGAACTGTCGGCGAGATATCGGCCATCTCAATTTCGCTGCCCCCCCCTCCCTCACCCTAACCCGTCTCCCTCTGAACTTGCTGCACTCTATTCTCTCAGCTCTAGCCCTAAAATTGTCATCGGACCTGCAGACAAGGGTGGTGCTGTTGTTGTCTGGCACACTGACCTCTACCTAGCAGAGGCCGAAAGCCAACTCTCTGACACTTCCTCTTATCTCTCCCAGGACCATGATGTCACCACTGAACATCAAACCATTGTTTCCAGGACTGACACTAACCTTATCTCCTCTGGAGATCTTCCCTCCACTGCCTCCAACCTCATAGTCTCCCTGCTTCTACCTCCTTCCTAAGATCCTCAAACAAGACTGCCATGGTAATCCAATTATATCAGCCTGTTCCTGCCCCGCTGAACTAATTTCTTCCTATCTTGTCCAGTCCCTTCCCGCCTAAATCCAGTTTCCTGGTTCCAACCGCCTCCTCTTCACTATGGACGTCCAATCTCTCGACACCTCCATCCCCCACCAGGACGGTTTGAGGGCTCTCCGCTTTTTCCTTGAACGGAGGCATAACCAGTCCCCATCCACCACCACCCTCCTCCGCCTGGCTGAACTTGTTCTCACATTGAACAACTTCACCTTCAACTCCGCTCACTTCCTCCAAATAAAACATGTTGCTATGGGTACCTGCATGGGTCCTCGCTATTCCCGCCTTTTTAGGATATGTGGAGCTTTCCTTGTTCCAGTCCTACACGGGGCCCCCCCGCCTCATCTCCTTTCCCAGTACATTGATGACTGTATTGACACAATTTCCTGCTCTCAGCCCCTGAGAAAACTTCATCCATTTTTACTTCCAATTTCCACCCTTCTTTCACCTTCACATGGTCCATCCTCGACCCTTCCCTTCCCTTCCTCGACTTCTCTGTCTTCATCTCTGGTGACAGGCTGTCAACAGATATTCACTATAAGCCCACTGACTCCCACAGCTACCTCAACTACATTTCCTCACACCCTGTCTCCTGTAAGGACTCCATGACAGAAGGTGTCATCAACATTGCTATCAAGCAGCACTTGCTTAGCAATAACCTGCTCAGTGACGCTCAGTTTGGGTTCCACCCGGGCCACTCAGCTCCTGACCTCATTACAGCCTTGGTCCAAACATGGACAAAAGAGCTAAACTCCAGAGGTGAGGTGAGAGTGACTGCCCTTGACATCAAGGCAGCATTTGACCGAGAATGACATCAAGGAGCCCCAGCAAAACTAAAGTCAATGGAAATCAGGGGGAAAACCCTCCGCTGGTTGGAGTCATACCGAGCACAAAGGAAGATGGTTGTGGTTGTTGGAGGTCAATCATCTGAGCTCCAGGACATCACTGCAGGAGTTCCTCAGGGTAGTGTCCTCGGCCCAACCATCTTCAGCTGTTTCATCAATGACCTTCCTTCAATCATAAGGTCAGAAGTGGGGATGTTCGCTGATGATTGCACAATGTTCAGCACCATTCGCAACTCCTCAGATACTGAATCAGTCCGTGTAGAAATGCAGCAAGACCTGGACAATATCCAGGCTTGCGCTGATAAGTGGCAAGTAACATTCACGCCACACAAGTGCCAGGCAATGACCATCTCCAACCAGAGAGAGTCTAACCATCTCCCCTTGATGTTCAACGGCATTACTATCACTGAATCCCCCACTATCAACATCCTGGGGGTCACCATTGACCAGAAACCGAACTGGAATAGCCATATAAATACCGTGGCTACAAGAGCAGGTCAGAGGCTGGGAATTCTGCAGTGAGTAACTCACCTCCTGACTCCCCAAAGCCTGTCCACCATCTACAAGACACAAGTCAGGAGTGTGATGGAATACTCTCCACTTGCCTGGATGGGTGCAGCTCCAACAACACTCAAGAAGCTCGACAGCATCCAGGACAAAGCATTCCGCTTGAGTGGCACCCCATCTACAAACATTCACTTCCTCCACCACCGACGCACAGTGACAGCAGTGTGTACCATCTATAAGATGCACTGCAGCAACACACCAAGGCTCCTTCGACAGCGCCGCCCAAACCCGCGACCTCTACCACCTAGAAGGACCAGGGCAGCAGACGCATGGGAACACCACCACCTGCAAGTTCCCCTCCGAGTCACACACCATCCTGACTTGGAACTATATCGGCGATAGGGTTCCCCTTGTCCTCAACCTTCACCTCACCAGCCTCCCTACTCAATGGATCTTCCTCCACCTTCTAGCTGCCTGTCATTATAATTCTCCATCTTGCTCTCTCTGTCCTCAGCCTCCTGCTGTGTTCCACTGAAGCTCAGTGCAAGCTCAGCACCTCACCTTTCAATTTGGCACTTTACAGCCTTCCGGACTCAACACTGAGTGCAACAATTTCAGACTGGAATCTCTGTTCCTCGTTCTGTTTCCTTTTTCGTTTGCACGTTTCAGTCTTACTCTCGTTTTTCTCTTGTTTTTGCTTTCAGACGGCAGCTGTTCTGACATTTACACCTCCTCTGGACACAGCTTTCTTAATATGACCCATTACCACTCCCTTTGGCCCTGCACCATGAACCCACTTGTCACTTCATCTCTCCTTGTCTTCTAGCCTATCGCAGATCTTCCCTTCTGCTCCTTTTCCAACCGCCTCTCCTCCCCCCGCCATTTCACCTGCTGAAAAACCTATTCCATTTCTAACTTCTCCTGGTTCTGATGAAAGGTCAGCACCCTGAAACATTAGCTCTGTTTCTTCCTCCACAGCTGCTGCCTGACCTTGCTGAGTGTTTCTAGCATTTTCTGTCTCTATCCCAGAATTTCCAGCGTCCACAGAATTTTGATTTGACTTCTCAAAAGATGTGTCTTGTCCTTCTGTCTGCAATCACCTTAAATCTGTCTCCGCTTCCCGCGGTACCTTGTCAAAGTCAGAAATGACATCCTGCGTGACCGTGACAAAGGGTAAACTTTCCCTCCCTCGTCCTCCTCAGCCTGTCTGCACCCATTGATGCAGCTGACCACACCACCCTCCTCCAACGCCTCTCCACTGTCGTCCAACGGGGTGGGACTACTCTCACCTGGTTCCATTCTTATCTATCTCATCGCAGACAGAGACTCACCTGCAATGGGTTCTCTTCCTGCTCCCACACCATTACCTCTGGTGTCCTCTCACCGAGGATCTATCCTTGGCCCCCCCCCTCCTATTTCTCATCTACGTGCTGTCCCTCGGCGACATCATCCAAAAACACAGCGTCAGTTTTCACATGTACGCTGATGACACCCAGCTCTACCTCACCACCACCTCTCACCACCCCTCCGCTGTCTCTAAACTATCAGACGGCTTATCCGACATCCAGTACTGGATCAGCGAGAATTCCCTCCGGTTAAATATTGGGAAGGACCCATTTGGTCTCCATGTCACCTTATGCTAGCTCGGTGCTCAGGTCCGTTCGCAATTGTTCAGATAAAGAAGCAGTCCGTGCCTATGTGCAGCAAGACCTGGACAACATCTGGCCTTGGGTTCGTAAATGGTAAGTGATATTTGTGCCCCACAAGTGCCAGGCAACGGCAATCTCCAACGAGCCCTTGACAGCTAATGGCAAGAAAATCCTTGGATCAAAGAAACAGAAAGAGGCCATTTAAGCCCCCGATTCTGTTCTGCCTTTGCCGTACATCCTTTGATACCTTTGGCTATTAAAAATTGATCCCGCGTCCATTGTCCTTTGTGGGAGAGAGTTCCAAACTTCTCCCACCCTTTCACTCCTGAAAGGTCTGGCTCTAACTTTTAGACTTTGCCCCCCCCCCCAGTCCTCGACTCCCCAACCAGTGGAAATGATTTCTCCCTAGTTTGTGTACTCTCGCCTCGTAATTTAACCCTTGGCATCCAGTTATCATTCTGGTAAATCTTCACTGCACTCCCTCCAAGACCATTGTCTCCTTCCGAAGGTGCGGGGCCCAGAACTGTTCCCAGTAACTCCAGGCGTGATCTACCCAGGGCTTTGTACAGCTGAAGCATGACTTACAACCCCCTTGTATTCTACTGCTCGAGATATAAAGGCCAGCGTTTCACTAGCCTTTTGGACTATTTTCTGTAGCTGTATATGACATTTTGATGATCTGTGTAACCGGAGCCACCACCACCACCCCCCCCCCCCCCCCTGCTCCCCCACATCCCCCACCCGCTTCGGACCTCCACTGTTTCTAGCTTTTCACCATTTAGAAAGTACCCTGTTCTAACTTTTATAAGTCAAAAATAGATGACCTCACATTTGCCTACATTGAATTTCATTTGCCACAGTTTTCCCCATTCGCTTCATCGATTGATATCTCTTTGTTACACTTCCAGCTACACTGCTTACAGTGCTGCCTATCTTTGTGCCATCGGCAAACGTGGATACCTTTCTATCCCATCGTCTAAATTGTTAATGAATACAGTGAATAGCTGAGGCTCCAATACTTATCCTTGCAGGCCACCACTAGTCACGTCCCGCCAATTCGAGTACCCTCCCATTATCCCAACTCCCTGTGTCCTGCCCCTCACCCAATCTCCTCACCAGATCAATAATTCCCGCCCTCAGTTCCATGAGCTTCGACGACAGCGAACAGTCTCTCATGGGGAACTTTATCCAGTGCCTTCCTGAAGGAAGAAAAAGTCCATACACATTCCCCTGCCCACTACTTTACAAAAGAACAAAGAACAGTACAGCACAGGAACAGGCCATTCGGCCCTCCAAGCCTGCGCCGATCTTGACACCTGCCTAAACTAAAACCTTCTGCACTTCCGGGGTCCGTATCCCTCTATTCCCATCCTAATCATGTATTTGTCAAGATGCCTCTTAAACGTCGCTATCGTATCTGCTTCCACCACCTCCCTAGGCAGCAAGGTTCCAGGCACTCACCACCCTCTGTGTGAAGAACTTGCCTCGCACATCCCCTCTAAACTTTGCCCCTCTCACCTTAAACCTATGTCCCCTAGTAACTGACTCTTCCACCCTGGGAAAAAGCTTCTGACTATCCACTCTGTCCATGCCGCTCATAACTTTGTAAACCTCTATCATGTCGCCCCTCCACCTCCGTCGTTCCAGTGAAAACAATCCGAGTTTATACAACCTCTCCTCATAGCTAATGCCCTCCAGACCAGGCAACATCCTGATAAACCTCTTCTGTACCCTCTCCAAAGCCTCCACGTCCTTCTGGTAGTGTGGCGACCAGAATTGCACGCAATATTCTAAGTGTGGCCTAACTAAGGTTCTGTACAGCTGCAGCATGATTTGCCAATTTTTATACTCTATGCCCCGACCGATGAAGGCAAGCATGCCGTATGCCTTCTTGACTACCTTATCCACCTGCGTTGCCACTTTCAGTGACCTGTGGACCTGTACGCCCAGATCTCTCTGCCTGTCAATACTCCTAAGGGTTCTGCCATTTACTGTATACCTCCCACCTGCATTAGACCTTCCAAAATGCATTACCTCACATTTGTCCGAATTAAACTCCATCTGCCATTTCTCCGCCCAAGTCTCCAACTGATCTATATCCTGCTGTATCCTCTGACACCTCCCTATCCCTAATTGCCCTTGGCAACTGAGTGGCCACATGGTTGTGGGTCTGGAGTCAAATGTTAAGCCAGACCTGGCAAGGACGGCAGATTTCCTTCCCTGAAGGCTATTAGTGAAGCAGATGGATGTTTACAACAATTGATGGTAGTGTTCATGGCACCATTACTGAAATTAGCTTTTAATTCCCAATTTTTTAAATAATTAACTGTACTTAAATTCCACCAGCTACCATGATGGGATCTGAACTCACCACCCCACAGCATTAGCCTGGACGGGTCAATTATTAGCACGAGGCCACCATCTTGTCATCCGGTTGGTCACCCTTTTGTATCTCACCCATTCACCAGGCTCTGAGTTGTTTGGTTTGCTTCTTCTTTTAGTTTTACATCGTCTCCTACCTCTTTTGTTGTCCGTGGCTTTTGCTTTTTTGGCAAGTAGAACTCTTTCACCTTCATGTAACAGCACAGACAGAGGCCATTTGGCCCTCCGTGGAGCTATTCATTCAGTCCCACTCCCCCGCTTGATCCCCTGCAAGTCTATTTCTCTCGGGTGACCGTCCAATTTCCTCTTGAAGTCATTGAAACTCTCTACTTCCATCTCCCTTGTGGGCATCGAGTTCCAGGTCATTACCACCCCCTGTGTTAAAAAGTTCTTCCTCACAATCCCCCTGCATCTCTTACCCAAAACCTTCACTCTGTCTCCCCTAGTCCTTGAATCATTAGTTGATGGGAACAGTTTATCCTTCTCTAACTTATCTAAGCCTGTCATAATCTTGTACACTTCTATTAAATCTCCCTTTAATCTCTTTGTTCTAAGGAGAACAACCCCAGTTTTGCCAACCTAACCTTGTCACTAAAACCACCCTCAACCCTGGAACCATTCTGGTAAATCTCCTCCGCACCCTCTCAAGGACCCTCACATCCTTCCCCGAGTGTGGCGACCGCAACTAGACGCAATTCTCCAGCTGGCGTCTAACCAGAGCCTTATAAAGGTCCAGCACAACCTCCCTGCTTTTGTACTCAATGCTTCTATTTATGAATCCCAAGATCCCATATGCTTTACTAACCACTCTCTCAATATGTCCTGCCGCCTTCAGAGATCGATGCACGTGAACCCCCCCAGGTCTCTCTGTCCCTGCACACTCTTTAGAACAGTGCCATTAAGTATCTATTGCCTCTCCCTATTCCTTCTGCCAAAATGCAACCTCACATTTGTCAGTATTAAATTCCATCTGCCACCTCTCTGCCCATTCTGCTAGCTCTTGCAGTTGGTTCATATCATCCTCACCGTTTGCCGTACCTCCAAGTTTGGTGTCATCAGCAAATTTTGAGATTCTACTCGGTGTTCCAAGATCCAAGTCACTTATAGATAGCAAAAAAAGCAGTGGTCACAGCACTGACCCTTGGGGAACACCCACTGTCTACCATCCTCCAGTCTGAAAAACGATCACTGACTATGACTCGCTGTTTTCTGTCCTTAGCCCAATTTTTAATCCAGTTGGACACTGACCCACCTATTCCATGAGCCTCAGTTTTGTTAACCAGCCTTTTATGTGGCACTTTATCAAACACTTTCTTAAAATCCATATAAACAACATCCACCACATTCCAACCTTCTCTGTTACTTCATCAAAAAGTTCAATTAGATTAGTCAAGCGCGATCTGCCTTTTACAAATCTGTGCTGGCTCTCCTTGCTTAACTCGAACCTCTCCAAGTGTGCGTTGATTTCTTTTTCCTGATTATTGTTTCTAACTTCATAACTTCCTTGCTTTTGTATTCTTATGCCTCTACTTATAAAGCCCAGGATCCTGAATGTTTCATTAACCCTGAACTGTGAGGAGGATAGAGACAGACTTCAAGAGGACATAGACAGCCTGGGGGAATGGGCGGATAAGAGGCGGATGAAGTTTAAGGCAGTGAGGCGTGAAGTGATTCATTTTGGTAGGAAGAACGAGGAGAGGCAATATGAAATAAAGGGTACAATTCTAAAGGGGGTGCAGGAGCAGAGGGACATGGGGGTATATGTGCACAAATCATTGACGCTGACGGGGCAAGTTGAGAAAGTGGTAGACGTATGAGATTCTGGGCTTTATAAATAGAGGTATTGAGTACAAAAGCAAGGAAGTTGTGATAAACCTTTATAAAACACTGGTTCGGCCTCAACTGGAGTATTTTTTTTATTCTTTCATGGGATGTGGGCATTGCTGGCAAGGACAGCATTTGCTGCCCTTCTCTAATTGCCCTTGGACAGAGTGGCTTTCCAGGCCATTTAAGAATCAACCACATTGCTCTGGGTCTGGAGTCAGCTTTCAGTTCCAGATTTTAATTAATTGAATTGAAATCTGCTTAGGCGGGAGGTGACCCCATGTCCCCATTAGCCCGAGCCTCTGGATTACTAGTCTCGTGCCATTACTACTACTCCAAACATCTTCCCCATTGTGTCCTATTCTGGGCACTGCACTTTCAGACGGCTGTGAAGGCTTTAACCAGAGTGCAGAAAAGATTTATGAGACTGGGGTCCAGGGATGAGGGACTTTGGTTTGCATGTATAGATTGGAGAAGCTGGGGCTGTTCTCCTTGGAGGAGAGAAGGTCGAGAGGAGATTTGATCGACAGTGACTCATGGATGTCCAGTCCTGCGCTGAAAGGTCTGATTTAGCACAGTGGTTCTAAGACGTATGGTTTCAGAAGTCTATCCCAGGCACACTCTAGTAATTCATTAGTTTTCTGATTTGTGCTAATCTGTCCCAATCTATATGGAAAGCTGAAATCCCCCATTAAAAACACTCTGCCTTTGCTACATGCTTGTCTAATCTCTGCATTTATACGTTCTACCACTTCACAGCTGCAGGCAGTGGGGGCCGATACACAACTCCCGGTGCAGTCTCAAAGAGAGTGCTGATTGGTTGGCAAGTGGACTCTGATTGGTAGAGGCGTTGCCATGGAGAATGCACCAGTTTATGGTGACTGACAGTCAACTGCCAAGCTTCGTTTGAAATGTAAGCCAGGCAGCATGACGCTGATTGGTCACGGCACTGCCCTGAGGAAATGAACCAGCGAATGGCTGTCACTTACTTTATTCAGCTGAAACAGGCGCAATGTGTGTGCATGTTCTTTCTGTCTGCAAACAGCAGGGCCCTGTGTATTAATATATGTAGCTTCCAGTACGTGCAAGTGCGCCACACTGCGAGCTCCACTGACAATCTTAAATTGGTTGTCAGCGTAATTCTTAGCACACTGAGGATTATTTATCAAATGTTGTCCAATCGCGGAATGACTCTCTTCTCATACAGTATAAACTTATTGCTTTCCCTTACATTGGTATTCTTGCAAATTATCCTGATGAGTGCAAGACGAAAAGCTTCAACAAATGTCTCTAATTTCTGCAATACTCAAGTTATTTTATATTTCATAATCTGACCCATAAAGTCCACTGCCTGCTTACCTTTCGTTGTACCCTATTATCATGGTTATGTTTTCATCCTTAATTATTAAGATCACTCTTCCCACTCTACCACTTTCCCCAGCTTTCCTGTAGACCTTAAAACCTTGTATATTTAGTTCCGGTCCTGACCGCCTTGCAGCATGTGTCAGTAATGACTACCACCATGTCATACCCTCCAAGTTGAATTTGCACCGACAATTCGCTCAATTTGTTCCTTATACTCCGTGTGTTTAGTTTAGTTTAGTTTAGAGATACAGCACTGAAACAGGCCCTTCGGCCCACCGAGTCTGTGCCGACCATCAACCACCCATCCATACTAATCCTACACTAATTCCATATTCCTGCCACATCCCCACCCGTCCCTATGTTTCCCTACCACCTACCTATACTAGGGGCAATTGCTAATGGCCAATTTACCTACCAACCTGCAAGTCTTTGGTTTGTATAAAGAACGCTTGTTTGAACCACGCATCCTAACCTGTGCTCCTGCTGTAATGTTTTACTCACACGTTTCTCATTTCTCGCTCCTAGTTTAATGACTTTACGTCTTTTAGCTTCCCCTGTACCACGATTTATGACTCGTCCTCCACTCTCTTCCCTGTCCCTTCTTTCAGGATTATCAATGCTACCTTTCCCCACCTGAGTCCCTTCCCCTCCAGTTACTAACGTAAAGTCCTTGTGACCGCCCTATTTATCCTTTCCGCTCGGACCCTGGACCCAGTTGGGTTCAGGGAGTGCCCGTCCCAACGGTACAGTTCCTTCCTGCCCCAGTCCCGGTGCCAATGTCCCATGAAATGGAACCCATCTTTCCCACGCCACTCCTTCAGCCTCCTGAACCTAACCCTTCGCCAATATGCGTGTGGCTCGGGTAACAATCCAGAGATTTATAACCCTTGATGTCCTGCCCTTTAATTTAGCTCCTAGTTCCTGGTACTCTCTTTCAACCACCACTGACCAGATATGTGACCCGGCCAGCCATATAAACACTGTAAGTGCGGGTCAGAAGTTGGGTATTCTGTGGCCTGACTTCACCTGACTTCCCAGGCTTTCCACAAGTCAAGAGCGAAATGGAATACTCCCCACTTGCTCCAACTGCACTCAAACAGCTCGACGCCCTCCAAGGCAAAGCACCCCACATGATCGGCACCCCATTCACTACATTAAACATTCACTCCCTCCACCACCGACGCACAGCGGCAGCAGTGTGTACCATCTACGAGATGCGCTGCAGCTCCGCACCAAGGCTCCTTTGACAGAAGCTTCCCCACCAAACCCGCGGCCTCTACCACCTAGAAGGACAAGGGAACACCACCACCTGCAAGTTCCCCTCCAAGCCACGCACCATCCTGACTTGGAACTATATCGGCCGTTCCTTCACTGTCGCTGGGTCAAAATCCTGGAACTCCCTCCCTAACCGCACTGTGGGTGTACCCGCCCCACACAGACTGCAGTGGTTCAAGAAGGCAGCTCACCACCACCCCAAGGGGCAATCATAAATGGGGAATATAAACCATTTGGTCGGGGCTGGGTTTCTGAAAGTCCAGATGCTAAGCATTTATATAGCAACATCCACAACTGCAGGATCGGCCAAAGCATTTGACAGCGAATGAACTGCTTTTGAAGTGCAGACACTGTTGCAATGTAAGAAACACGGCCGCCAATCTGCGCACAGCAAGCTCCCATGAACAGCAATCTGATAATGACCAGATCATTTGTTTTCATGAAGTTTCATGATGAGGGATCATCATTTGCCAGAGACGACTCCCCCACTGCCACTGACCACATATGAAACGAAATAGTTTTTAGACGGAGTAAGTGGAGATGAACTGGTTCCCAGTGCTTGGTAACCAGAGAGACACAGATTGAAGATGATTGGAAAACGAACCCATTGGCGACACGAGGAAGTGCCTTCTTTGATGCAGCGAGTTTCTGTGATATGGACCGCACTGCCTGAAAGGGCAGGCGAACATGTGGACGAGGAGCAGGAGTAGACCACTCAGCCCCTTGAGCCTGCTTCGCCATTCAACAAGTTCATGGCTGAACTGATTCCTCCACATTCCCGCCTACCCCCGATAACCTTTCACCCCCTTGCTTATCAAGAATCTATCTACCTCTGCCTTAAAAATACTCAAAGACTCTGCTTCCACCGCCTTTTGAGGACGAGAGTTCCAAAGACTCTGTGTAGAATGTCCGACAAGAGAAGGGGCAGTACTGGACCTAATCCTAGGGAATGAAGCCGGACAAGTGGTAGAAGTATCAGTGGGGGAGCATTTCGGGGATAGTGACCATAACTCTGTAAGATTTAAGGTAGTTATGGAAAAGGACAAAGATGGACCAGAAATAAAGGTACTGAATTGGGGGAAGGCCGATTTCTATCTGATAAAACAGGATCTGGCCAAAGTGGACTGGGAGCAGCTACTTGTAGGAAAGTCGACATCAGACCAGTGGGAGTCATTCAAAGAGGAAATAGTGAGAGTTCAGAGCCAACATGTTCCCGTCAAGGTGAAGGGTAGGATCAATAAGTCCAGGGAACCCTGGATTTCAAGGGATATAGAGGATTGGATCAGGAAAAAAAAGGAGGCTTATGGCAGATTCAGAGTGCTGAAAACAGCGGAGGCACTGGAGGAGTACAGAAAGTGTAGGGGGGTTCATAAAAAAAGTAGTTAGGAGAGTGAAGAGCGGACATGAAAAAACACTGGTGAGCAAGATAAAGGAAAATCCTAATGCGTTTTGTAAGTATTTTAGGGGAAGAGGATAACCAAGGAAAGAGTAGGGCCCATTAGGGAGCAAAGTGGCAATGTGTGTGTGGAGCCGGAGGACATGGGTGAGGTTTTAAATGATTACTTTTCATCTGTGTTCACGATGGAGAAGGACGATGTAGGTGTAGAGATCAGGGAGGGGGATTGTGATATACCTGAACATATTAGCATTGAAATTAGCTGTTTTAGCAGGCTTAAAAGTGGATAAATCCCCAGGCCCAGATGAGATGTATCCCAGGATGTTATGTGAAGCAAGGGAGGAGATAGCAGGGGCTCTGACACAAATTTTCAAATCCTCTCTGGCCACAGGAGAGGTACAGAGGACTGGAGGACAGTGAATGTGGTACCATTATTCAAGAAGGGTAGCAGGGATAAACCAGGTAATTACAGGTCGGTGAGTCTAACATCAATGGTAGGGAAACTATTGGAAAAAATTCTGAGGAACAGGATTAATCTTCTCTTGGAGAGGCAGGGATTAATCAGGGATAGTCAGCATGGTTTTGTCAGGGGGAGATCGTGTCTAACAAACTTGATTGAATTTTTCGAGGAGATGTGCAGATGAGGGTAAAGCAGTTGATGTAGTCTACATGGACTTCAGTAAGGTTTTTGATAAGGTCCCACATGGGAGATTGGTTAAGAAGGTAAGAGCCCATGGGATCCAGAGCAATTTGGCAAATTGGATCCAAAATTGGCTTAGTGACAGGAGGCAGAGGGTGATGGTCGAGGGTTGTTTTTGCGAGTGGAAGCCTGTAACTAGTGGTGTACCACAGGGATCGGTGCTGGGACCCTTGCTGTTTGTCGTGTACATTAATGATTTAGACATGAATATAGGAGGTATGATCAGTAAGTTCGCAGATGACACGAAATTGGTGGTGTTGTAAATAGTGAGGAGGAAAGCCTTAGATTACAGGATGATATAGATGGGCTGGTAAGATGGACAGAGCAGTGGCAAATGGAATTTAATCCTGAGAAGTGTGAGGTGATGCATTTTGGGAGGACTAACAAGGCAAGGGAATACACGATGGATGGTAGGACCCTAGGAAGTACAGAGGGTCAGAGGGACCTTGGTGTACTTGTCCATAGATCACTGAAGGCAGCAGCACAGGTAGATAAGGTGGTTAGGAAGGCATATGGGATACTTGCCTTTATTAGCCGAGGCATAGAATATAAGAGCAGGGAGGTTATGTTGGAGCTGTATAAAACACTAGTTAGATCACAGCTGGAGTACTGTGTACAGTTCTGGTCACCACACTATAGGAAGGATGTGATTGCACTGGAGAGGGTGCAGAGGAGATTCACCAGGATGTTCCCTGGGCTGGAGCATTTCAGCTATGAAGAGAGACTGAAAAGGCTAGGGTTGTTTTTCTTAGCGCAGAGAAGGCTGAGGGGGGACCTGATTGAGGTATACAAAATTATGAGGGGCATTGATAGGTTAGATAGGAAGAAACTTTTTCCCTTAGCGGAGGCGTCAATAACCAGGGGGCATAGATTTAAGGTAAGGGGCAAGAGGTTTAGAGGGGATCCGAGGGAAAACTTTTTCACCCAGAGGGTGGTTGGAATCTGGAACGCACTGCCTGAAGAGGTGGTGGAGGCAGGAACCCTCACAACATTTAAGAAGTATTTAGGTGAGCACTTGAAATGCCATCGCAGACAAGGCTACGGGCCAAGTGCTGCAAAATGGGAAGAGAATAGTTAGGTGCTTGATGGCCGACACAAACACGATGGGCCGAAGGGCCTGTTTCTCTGCTGTATAACTCTATGACTCACAATTCTCTGTGAGAAAAGATTTCTCTTCATCTCTGTCTTAAATGGGTGACCCCTTATTATAAAAAAATGACCCCTAGTTCTAGATTCTCCCACAAGGGGAAACATCCTTTCTACATCCACCCTGTCAAGACCCCTCAGAACCTTACATGTTTCAATCAAGTCGTCTGTTACTCTTCTAAACTCCAGCGGATACAAGCCTAGTCTGTCCAATCTTTCCTCATAAGACAACCCGCCCACTCCAGGTATCAGTCTAGTAAACCTTCTCTGAACTGCTTCCAACACATTTACACCCTTCATTAAATAAGGAGACCAGTACTGTACACAGTACTCTAGATGTGGTCTCACCAATGTCCTGTATAACTGAAGCATAACCTCCCAACTTTTATATTCAATTCCCCTCGCGATAAACGATAACATTCTATTAGCTTTCCTAATTACGTGCTACACCTGCATACTAACCTTTTGTAATTCATGCACTAGGACACCCAGATCCCTCTGCATCTCAGAGCTCTGCAATCTCTCACCATTTGATAATATGCTTTTTTTTATTCCTGCTAAAATAGACCATTTCACATTTTCCCACATTTGCCAGATCTTTGCCCACTCACTTAACCTGTATGTCCTCTTCACAATTAACTTTCCTACATTTTATAAAATTCATTCATGGGATGTGGGCGTCACTGGCCAGACCAGCATTTGTTGCCCATCCCTAATTGCCCTTGAGAAGGTGGTGGTGAGCTGCCTTCTTGAACTGCTGCAGTCCATGTGGGGTAGGTACAACCACAGTGCTGTTAGGAAGGGAGTTCCAGGATTTTAACCCAGAGACAGTGAAGGAACGGCGATATAGTTCCAAAGAGCTGAAGTCAAGAGGTGAGGTGAAAAAGACTGCCCTTGACATCAAGGTAGCATTTGACCGAGTGTGGCATCAAGGAGCCCTAGCAAAACTGAGGTCAATGGGAATCAGGGGGAAAACCCTCCACTGGTTGGAGTCATACCTAGCACAGAGGAAGATGGTTGTGATTGTTGGCGGTCAATCATCTCAGCTCCAGGACATCACTGCAGGAGTCGTTCAGCATAGTGCCCTAGACCCAACCATCATCAACTGCTTCATCAATGACCTTCCTTCAATCATAAGGTCATAAGTGGGATGTTCGCTGATGATTGCACAATGTTCAGCACCATTCGTGATTCCTCAGATACTGAAGCAGTCTGTGTAGAAATGCAGCAAGACCTGGACAATATCCAGGCTTGGGCTGATAAGTGGCAAGTAACATTCGTGCCACACAAGTGCCAGGCAATGACCATCTCCAACAAGAGGGAATCTAACCATCTCCCCATGACATTCAATGGCATTACCATCACTGAATCCCCCACTATCGACATCCTGGGGGTTACCATTGACCAGAAACTGAACTGGAGTAGCCATATAAATACCGTGGCTACAAGAGCAGGTCAGAGGCTGGAAATCCTGCAGTGAGTAACTCACCTCCTGACTCCCCAAAGCCTGTTCACCATCTACAAGGCACAAGTCAGGAGTGTGATGGAATACTCTCCACTTGCCTGGATGGGTGCAGCTCCAACAACACTCAAGAAGCTCGACACCATCCAGAACAAAGCAGCCCGCTTGATTGGCACCCCATCTACAAACATTCACTCCCTCCACCACCGACACACAGTGGCAGCAGTGTGTACCATCTACAAGATGCACTGCAGCAACTCACCAAGGCTCCTTCGACAACACCTTCCAAACCCGTGACCTCTACCACCTAGAAGGGCAAGGGCAGCAAATACATGGGAACACCACCACCTGCAAATTCCCCTCCAAGGCACACACTATCCTGACTTGGAACTATATCGGCCGTTCCTTCACTGTCGCTGGGTCAAAATCCTGGAACTCCCTTCCTAACAGCACTGTGGGTGTACCTACAGCCCATGGACTGCAGCAATTCAAGAAAGCAGCTGACCACCACCTTCTCAAGGGCAATTAGGGATGGGCAATAAATGCTGGCTTAGCCAGCGACGCCCACATCCCATGAATGAATAAAAAAAATGTCAGTGTGGTGTGGGGCTTGGAGGGGAATTTGCAGGTGGTGGTGTTCCCATGCGTTTGCTGCCCTTGCCCTTCTAGGTGGTAGAGGTCGCTGGTTTGGAAGCCTTGGTGCATTGCTGCAGTGCATCTTGTAGATGGTACACACTGCTGCCACTGTGCGTCGGTGGTGGAGGGAGTGAATGTTTGTAGATGGGGTGCCAATCAAGCGGGCTGCTTTGTCCTGGATGGTGTCGAGCTTCTTGAGTGTTGTTGGAGCTGCACCCATCCAGGCAAGTGGAGAGTATTCCATCACACTCCTGACTTGTGCTTTGTAGATGGTGGACAGGCTTTGGGGAGTCAGGAGGTGAGTTACTCGCTGCAGGGTTCCTAGCCTCTGACCTGCTCTTGTAGCCACGGTATTTATATGGCTGGTCCAGTTCAATTTCTGGTCAATGGTAACCCCTAGGATGTTGATAGTGGGGGATTCAGTGATGGTAATGCCATTGAATGTCATTGGGAGATGGTTAGATTCCCTCTTGTTGGAGATGGTCATTGCCTGGCACTTGTGTGGCGCGAATGTTACTTGCCACTTATCAGCCCAAGCCTGGATATTGTCCAGGTCTTGCTACATTTCTACACGGACTGCTTCGGTATCTGAGGAATCGTGAATGGTGCTGAACATTGTGCAATCATCAGGGAACTTCCCCACTTCTGACCTTATGATTGAAGGAAGGTCATTGAGGAAGCAGCTGAAGATGGTTGGGCCGAGGACACTACCCTGAGGAACTCCAGAAGTGATGTCGTGGAGCTCAGATGATTGACCTCCAACATCCACAACCATCTTCCTTTGCGCTAGGTATGACTCCAACCAGCGGAGAGTTTTCCCCCTGATTCCCATTGACTTCAGTTTTGCTCCAGCTCCTTGATTCCCTACTCGGTCAAATGCTGCCTTGATGTCAAGGGCAGTGACTCTCACCTCACCCATCTTTGTGTCATCAGCAAATTTAGCAACCACACAACCGTTCATCCAAGTCATTTACATAAATAGTAAGAAGTTGAGGCCCCAGCACTGATCCCTGTGGCACACCACTCGTTACATCTTACCAACCAGAAAATGACCCATTTATGCCTACTCTCTGTTTCCTGCGAGCTGGCCAATCTTCTATCCATGCCGGAGGCGGAAGCAGATTCAATGGTAACTTTCGAAAGAGAATTGGATGAATACTCGAGGGGGAAGGATTTAGAGGGATGGGGAACGAGCGGGGGCTTGGGGAAATGGGAGGGTCCACCCTAGATAGTTGTGGATACTGCATCATTGAACGTATTCAAGGCTGAGGTTGTTGGGTGTCTGATGGTCGTGCCTTCACTTGGGCACATTTACGAACTCAAGGACGGTGGGACCATTCAATAGGTCGTTGGAAGACCACTGGGGCTATTTCTGACTCGTTCTGGCTGGCCTCACACCTTGCAGCCTCTGTCAACTTGAGCTCATCCAAACTCTTGCCCCCGACTCTGTATCCTGGCTTTGCACTGAGTCCCATCTACCCGTCTAAACCCCTGCGCTCGTTAACCTACATTGGCTCCCGGTCAAGTAACATTAACCTAAATTCTAAAAATCTGGTATTAAAAGCCTGCCTAATGGCGACCGTGAAACACATTGTCGATTGTTGTCACGGCAAAAAAAAAAAAGCCCCATCTGGTTCATCAATGTCCTTGAGGGACGGAAATCTGCCGTCCTTACCTGGTCTGGCCTACATGTGACTCCAGACCCACAGCAAGGTGGTTGACTCTTAAATGCCCTCTGAGTTCAGCTCAGTTCAGGGGCAGTTCGGGATGGGTAACAAATCCTAGGCAGTGAAATCCACATCCCAAGACCAAATTTAAAAAAAAATTGCGTATCCAATCTTCGCCCTTCCAATTGCGGCCTCTTGACCACCTCCTGATTCTCATCGCTCTGCCATTTCCTGTGGCTCAGCGTCAAATCTTGTTTTGCCAATCGCTCCTGCCGAAGGGCTTTGGAGGGGCTATACAAATGCAAGTAGCTAAAAAAAAACATTCATCGGTCGCTGGAGCAGGTCAGGCAGCATCTGTTGGAAAGAGAAACAGAGTTAATGTTTCAGGCCTGCAATGTTCCACCACAATCGGAAAAACGTTACAGATGTAACAGGCATGAGGCACAGAGAGTGGGGTGGGGGGAAGAAAGGGGGGTTAATTAAATCATTAATTCCTCAATTAATGGACCACTTGCATATTTCAACATCTTCCCCTGCCGGAAATTCTCTCAGGAATGTGTCCCCCACCCACCGACCCCTTCACTCCACCGACGTGTTAATGGAAGGAACGTTTTGACCTGATAGACGCTCTTTGCCTCAGACCCAGTCGAGACCAAGCTTTCTTTCAAACGTTAGCCAAAGGTCCACGCCACAGTTCCCAATCCTTAATCACAACATGCAAGAGCTCAGGATGCAACAACAACTCGTATCTCTGTAGCGCCTTTGACTTAGTAATACGTCCCAAGACACTTCACAGGAATGGTATCGAACAAATTTTGACACCGAGCCACGTTAAGGAGATATTCGGGACCGGCGACCAAACGCTCGGTCAAAGAGGTCGGTTTTAAGGAGTGTCTTAAAGGAGGAGAGAGAGAGGTGGAGAGGTTTAGGGAGGGAATTCCAGAGCTCGGGGCCCCAGGCAGCTGAAGGCACGGCCGCCAATGGTGGAGCGATGGGAATCGGGGGATGGTCAAGAGGCTGGAATTGGAGGAGCGCAGAGAACTCAGAGGGTCGTAGGGGCTGGAGGAGGTTACAGAGATAGGGAGGGTTGTAGGGACTGGAGGAGGTTACAGAGATAGGGAGGGTTGTAGGGGCTGGAGGTGGTTACAGAGATAGGGAGGGTTGTAGGGGCTGGAGGAGGTTATAGAGATAGGGAGTGTTGTAGGGGCTGGAGGAGGTTACAGAGATAGGGAGGGTTGTAGGGGCTGGAGGAGGTTACAGAGATAGCAGGGTTTCGGGGACTGGAGGAGGTTACAGAGATAGGGAGGGTTGTAGGGGCTGGAGGATGTTACAGAGATAGGGAGCGTTGCAGGGGCTGGAGGAGGTTACAGAGATAGGGAGGGTTGTGGGGGCTGGAGGAGGTTACAGAGATACGGAGGGTTGTAGGGGTTGGAGGAGGTTACAGAGATAGCAGGGGTTTCGGGGACTGGAGGAGGTTACAGAGATAGGGAGGGTTGTCGGGGCTGGAGGATGTTACAGAGATAGGGAGCGTTGCAGGGGCTGGAGGAGGTTACAGAGATAGGGAGGGTTGTAGGGGCTGGAGGAGGTTACAGAGATAGGGAGGGTTGTCGGGGCTGGAGGAGGTTACAGAGATAGGGAGGAGGGAGCGAGGGGCCATGGAGGGATTTGAAAACGAGGATGAGAATTTTAATATCGAGGTGTGACCGGACCGTAGGTCAGTGAGCACAGGGGGTGACGGGTGAACGGGACTCGGTGCGAGTTCGGACACGGGCGGGGGGGAAAGCAGCAGGAGTTTTGGGACGAGCTGAAGATTATGGAGGGTGGAATGTGGGAGAAAGCAGCCGGGAGAGCGTTGGAATGGTCAAGTCTGGAGGTGACGAAGGCACGGGTGAGGGTTTCAGCAGCCGATGAGCCGAGGCCGGGGATAGAATCAAACGAGGAATCAGAGGTGGAAATGGGCCGTCTTAATTAAGATTTCTACCATTAAAATTAGGAATTCAGGATGCGAAAAATTCCAGGTGCGAGAGTCTTATATCCGTATTATTTTAATTTTACTTTGAGCACAATGGGCTGTTTTTCTGATAGAAATTTCAGACACAAGCCATGGTTTTTATAAAGAATAAAGTCATTTTTTTATGAATAGGTTCGGAAATTGATATTTGAAGCTGATTAATATCTTAGGCTTTATGCCAGTCAGATTTTCCAAAACCTGCTGAAACAAAAATCAGATGTCTGTTTTACACCAAAACTCATGACGAGTTATGTTTGCAGGGAGCGAGCGGTCGGGAAGATCCCAGGCGAAGGATGCAAATGGTGAGATGGGGAGCCGTCGTGCAGGTCCCAGGTGAGGTGAGGAGACATTGGGGAGATCTCGGGTGAGGTGGGCAGAAGTCGCCATTCCCTCTGGGCTCTGAAAAGTCAAGCTTTCCGAAAGCCCATTTTAACCCTGGAGCCTCCCCTCCGAGACAGCAACTCGCCAGGGATGGGGGTTCCGACGAATCCCACCCAGGATTGACTGAGAGGTCCCTCGCTCTCCCTCAGCGGCCCCACACACAACCGAACTCCCCGCAGGTGTTTGTCGTGACCTCCCGCCGCACCGACCCCCCTGCCCCCTCACCACCTTGTCTTCGATCATGTCCCTGCCTTGGGGACACCCACTGCCGTGTGGCCTTTTACAATGTGTCCACTGTTGTAACCGAGCGAGATCGGCAGGTGTTCCAAACACCACTTGCTCTTCGAGCAAAAACAGTCACTATCCGCACCGCCCCCCATCCTCGGGCACGGCAGAGGCTGGTTCAGCGGCAACGCCCTCGTCAGCCGGGTAAGAGAGCTCGGTCAAGGAGGTAGGTTCCAGGGAGGGTTACCCCGGAGGAGGGAGGGAGGCAGAGCGAGGGATTTGAAAAAGGTTTTCAAATCGAGGCATTGCCGGACCGGGAATGGGGGGGGTGGGGGGGGGGGGAGGGGGATGGAGAGAGGCGGAGAGGTTTAGGAAGGGAATCCCGGAGCTTGGCTCCAAGGCAGCTGAAGGCACGGCCGCCCAATGGAGGAGCGATGGGAATGGGGGGACGGTCAAGAGGCCGGAATTGGAGGAGTGCAGAGATCTCGGACGGTCGTAGGGTCTGGAGGAGGTTACAGAGATAGGGAGAGTTGTAGGGACTGGAGGAGGATACAGAGATAAGGAGGGTAGTAGGGGCTGGAGGAAGTTACAGAGATAGGGAGGGGTGGAGGGGCTGGAGGAAGTTACAGAGATAGGGAGGGTTGTAGGGGCTGGAGGAGGTTACAGAGATAGGGAGAGTTGCAGGGACTGGAGGAGGTTACAGAGATAGGGAGGGTAGTAGGGGCTGGAGGAAGTTACAGAGATAGGGAGGGTTGTAGGGGCTGGAGGAGGTTACAGAGATAGGGAGAGTTGCAGGGACTGGAGGAGGTTACAGAGATAGGGAGGGTAGTAGGGGCTGGAGGAAGTTACAGAGATAGGGAGGGTTGTAGGGGCTGGAGGAGGTTACAGAGATAGGGAGGGTCGTAGGAGCTGGAGGAGGTTACAGAGATAGGGAGGATTGTAGGGGCTGGAGGAGGTTACCGAGATAGGGAGGGTTGTAGGGGCTGGAGGAGATTACAGAGACAGGGAGAGTTTTAGGGGCTGGAGGAAGTTACAGAGATAGGGAGGGTTGTAGGGATTGGAGGAGGTTACAGAGATAGGGAGAGTTGTAGGAGCTGGAGGAGGTTACAGAGATAGGGAGGGTTGTTGGGGCTGGAGGAGGTTACAGAGATAGGGAGGGTTGTAGGGGTTGGAGGAGGTTACAGAGATAGGGAGAGTTGTAGGAGCTGGAGGAGGTTACAGAGATAGGGAGGGTTGTTGGGGCTGGAGGAGGTTACAGAGATAGGGAGGGTTGTAGGGGTTGGAGGAGGTTACAGAGATAGGGAAGGTTGTAGGGGTTGGAGGAGGTTACAGAGATAGGGAGGGTTATAGGGGCTGGAGGAGCTTACAGAGATAGGGAGAGTTGTGGAGGGACTGGAGGAGGTTACAGAGATAGGGAGGTTGTGGAGGGACTGGAGGAGGTTACAGAGATAGGGAGGTTGTGTAGGGACTGGAGGAGGTTACAGAGATAGGGAGGTTGTGGAGGGACTGCAGGTGGTTACAGAGATAGGGAGGTAGTGGAGGGACTGGAGGAGGTTACAGAGATAGGGAGGTTGTGGAGGGACTGCAGGAGGTTACAGAGATAGGGAGGTAGTGGAGGGACTGGAGGAGGTTACAGAGATAGGGAGTGTTGTGGGGACTGGAGGAGATTACAGAGATAGGGAGAGGTGTGGAGGGGCTGGAGGAGGTTACAGAGATAGGGAGGTTGTGGAGGGACTGCAGGAGGTTACAGAGATAGGGAGGTAGTGGAGGGACTGCAGGAGGTTACAGAGATAGGGAGGTAGTGGAGGGGCTGGAGGAGATTACAGAGATCGGGAGGTTGTGGAGAGACTGGAGGAGATTACAGAGATCGGGAGGTTGGGTAGGGACTGGAGAAGGTTACAGAGATAGGGAGGTTGTGTTGGGACTGGAGGAGGTTACAGAGATAGGGAGGTAGTGGAGGGACTGGAGGAGGTTACAGAGATAGGGAGGTTGTGTAGGGACTGGAGGAGGTTACAGAGATAGGGAGGTTGTGGAGGGACTGGAGGAGGTTACAAAGATAGGGAGGTTGTGGAGGGACTGGAGGAGGTTACAGAGATAGGGAGGGTTTTGGGGACTGGAGGAGGTTACAGAGATAGGGAGGTTGTGTAGGGACTGGGGGAGATTACAGAGATAGGGAGGTTGTGGAGGGACTGGAGGAGGTTACAGAGATAGGGAGGGTTTTGGGGACTGGAGGAGGTTACAGAGATAGGGAGGTTGTGTAGGGACTGGGGGAGATTACAGAGATAGGGAGGTTGTGGAGGGACTGGAGGAGGTTACAGAGATAGGGAGGTTGTGTAGGGACTGGGGGAGATTACAGAGATAGGGAGGTTGTGGAGGGACTGGAGGAGGTTACAGAGATAGGGAGGTTGTGTTGGGACTGCAGGAGGTTACAGAGATAGGGAGAGGTGTAGGGACTGGAGGAGATTACAGAGATCGGGAGGTTGTGGAGAGACTGGAGGAGATTACAGAGATCGGGAGGTTGTGGAGAGACTGGAGGAGGTTACAGAGATAGGGAGGGTTGTGGGGACTGGAGGAGGTTACAGAGATAGTGAGGTTGTGTAGGGACTGAAGGAGGTTACAGAGATAGGGAGGTTGTGGAGGGACTGGAGGAGGTTACAGAGATTGGGAGATTGTGGAGGGACTGGAGGAGGTTACAGAGATTGGGAGGTTGTGGAGGGACTGGGGGAGGTTACAGAGATAGGGAGGTTGTGGAGGGACTGGAGGAGGTTGCAGAGATAGGGAGGGAGCAAAGCCATGGAGGGATTTGGAAATAAGGATGAGGGTCTGAAAGGTAATTACAAGGTTCGAGGCAGAGTTGTCGAAAGTGAACTGGGAAACTGGGATAAAAGGTCGGAGAGTCGAGATGCAGTGTCAGAATTTTACTGTGGAATTTAATAACTCTCAGTAAAGATTTACCCCAGTGAGAAAGAGAGATTCTTTGAGCAGGATGTATCTCTGGCTAAATAAGAAAGTTCAGGATCATATCAAATTGAAAGAAACACGTACAAATCTGCAAAGATTAATGGTCAGTCAGAAGATTGGACAGATTTTCAGAACCAGCAAAGAACGATTAAAAAAACAATAAAGAGGGAGAAATTAAGAGTATGAGAGAAATCTCGATGATAATATAAAAACAGAGAGTAAGAGTTTCTACAAGTATTCAAGTCGGGAAAGAGTAACGGCCTACTCCTGTTACTACGTTTCTAAAATTGAGGCATTCCCGGACCAGGAACCAGTATGAACATAAGAAATGGGAGCAGGAGTAGGCCATTCGACCCTTCGAGCCTATTCCGCCTCTCAATAAGATAATGGCTGATCTTTTACTTCAACTCCACTTCCCTGCTGTCCCCCCTCCCCCATTGATTCCCTTACTGCCCAACACTCTATCGATCGCAGTCTTAATATACTCAAGACTGAGCATCCACAGATCTCCGGGGGTGGAGAATTCCGAAGATTCCCAACCCTCCGAGTGAAGAGATTTCTCCTCATCTCAGTCTGAAATGGCCGAGCCCTTGTCCCTGAGACTGTGACCCCCCGTGTTCTAGACTCTCCAGCCGGGGGTGAACAACTTCTCCACATCTCCAGAGCTTTTGCCTTCTCCTCACTCGGCCGTGTGTCATTGTGCCGATAAATGATAGCGTGAATTTATTAAAGGCAGTTAATGTGGAGAGGGTGGAGAAGCTGGGGTTGTTCTCCTTAGAGCAGAGCAGGTTAAGAGGAAATTCAATCGAGGCGTTGTTCAAAATCGGGAATCGGGATCTGCTTGTAATCTGGAACACACTGCCTGAAAGGGCGGTGGAAGCAGATTCAACAGTAACTTTCAAAAAGGGGAATCGGAGAAATACTTGAAGGGGAGAATTTACAGGAATATGGGGAAAGAGTGGGGAGGGGGAGTGGGCGATGGACAGAACGGCCTCCCCCTATCCTGTGTGATCCTTCGGGTTATTGTACTGTAGCTACTAATCTGGATTTTTACACATCTTACCCGCTGCTGTCTTCTCCCTAACCCGCATTCCTCGCCCTCCACCCTAGATTCCTCCGCCTACACACCCATCGGGAACAAACGAGGTTGAGCGGAGCGTCAGGACCGAGAGGGGAATGCAGTGCATTGACGGTTTGGAGACCAGACACGGTCTGCTAGCGATCATCTTCCTGAGCTGTGAGTGTTTGGTTTCATCCAGCCCCGGGGGTCGGTGGAGTGGAGGAGGAATGAGTACAGGGAATCTGCTCCCCTTCCTTTTCGAATTGTTTCTGCAGATGGGGTGGATGAGAGAGGGGAGGACAGGATCGGGGGGGGAAGGGTTGGGCGAACGGGTGAGGAGAGGGGGAAGGGAAGATGGTGAAAGATAGAGGAACAGAGACAGAAGGCAGGGGGTCGGGGGGAAACGGGAGCTATTCAGACCAGCACTAGATGGAAGGTGGATTCCCACAGGGTTCTGTGCTGGCTCCACTACTGTTCTCAACTCAAATCAACAGTTTAGAGTTTGGAACCAGAAAATGCACCATTTCTAACTCTGCAGATGACACAAGATTGGGAGGGAGAGTTAACAATAGGAGGAAAGCAACAGATTACAGGAAACCAATTCATAAACTAGTGGAGTAGGCAAATAAACGGGCAAACAATTTCAACAATTACAAGTGTGAGTATATAATAACATCATGAGTTACTGGATATAATCCTGTATATATTATATAATAACACACCGACTATTACTGGGTGTAACACTGTGTACATTATATAATAACACACCGACTATTACTGGGTGTAACACTGTGTACATTATATAATAACACACCGACTATTACTGGGTGTAACACTGTGTATATTATATAATAACACACTGTCGATGTCTGGGTATAACACTGTATATATTATATAATAACACACTGTCTATTACTGGGTGTAACACTGTATATATTATATAATAACACACTGTCTATTACTGGGTATAACACTGTGTATATTATATAATAACACACCGACTATTACTGGGTGTAACACTGTGTATATTATATAATAACACACTGTCTATTACTGGGTATAACACTGTATATATTATATAATAACACACTGTCTATTACTGGGTATAACACTGTATATATTATATAATAACACACTGTCTATTACTGGGTGTAACACTGTATATATTATATAATAACACACTGTCTATTACTGGGTGTAACACTGTATATATTATATAATAACACACTGTCTATTACTGGGTATAACACTGTGTATATTATATAATAACACACCGACTATTACTGGGAATAACACTGTGTATATTATATAATAACACACTGTCGATGTCTGGGTGTAACACTGTGTATATTATATAATAACACACTGTCTGTTACTGGGTATAACACTGTGTATATTATATAATAACACACTGTCTATTACTGGGTATAACACTGTATATATTATATAATAACACACTGTCTGTTACTGGGTGTAACACTGTGTATATTATATAATAACACACTGTCTATTACTGGGTATAACGCTGTATATATTATATAATAACACACTGTCCATTACTGGGTATAACACTGTATATATTATATAATAACACACTGTCTGTTACTGGGTGTAACACTGTGTATATTATATAATAACACACTGTCGATGTCTGGGAGTAACACTGTGTATATTATATAATAACACACTGTCTGTTACTGGGTATAACACTGTGTATATTATATAATAACACACTGTCTGTTACTGGGTGTAACACTGTGTATATATATAATAACACTGTCAATGTCTGGGTGTAACACTGTGTATATCATATAATAACACTGTCTGTTACTGGGTGTAACACTGTGTATATATATAATAACACTGTCTATGTCTGAGTGTAACACTGTGTACATTATATAAGAACACTGTCTGTTACTGGGTATAACACTGTGTATATTACATCATAACACACTGTCTATGACTGGGTATAACACTGTGTATATTATATAATAACACACTGTCTGTTACTGGGTATAACACTGTGTATATTATATAATAACACACTGTCTATTACTGGGTATAACACGGTGTATATTATATAATAACACACTGTCTGTTACTGGGTGTAACACTGTGTATATTATATAACAACACACTGTCTGTTACAGGGTGTAACACTGTGTATATTATATAATAACACACTGTCTGTTACTGGGTGTAACACTGTGTATATTATATAACAACACACTGTCTGTTACAGGGTGTAACACTGTGTATATTATATAATAACACACTGTCTGTTACTGGGTGTAACACTGTGTATATATATAATAACACTGTCTATGTCTGAGTGTAACACTGTGTACATTATATAAGAACACTGTCTGTTACTGGGTATAACACTGTGTATATTATATAACAACACACTGTCTGTTACAGGGTGTAACACTGTGTATATTATATAATAACACACTGTCTATTACTGGGTATAACACTGTATATATTATATAATAACACACTGTCTATTACTGGGTATAACACTGTGTATATTATATAATAACACACTGTCTATTACTGGGTGTAACACTGTGTATATTATATAATAACACACTGTCTGTTACTGGGTGTAACACTGTGTATATTATATAATAACACACTGTCTATTACTGGGTGTAACACTGTGTATATTATATAATAACACACTGTCTATTACTGGGTGTAACACTGTGTATATTATATAATAACACACTGTCTGTTACTGGGTGTAACACTGTGTATATTACATCATAACACTGTCTATGACTGGGTGTAACACTGTGTATATTATATAATAACACACTCTCTATTACTGGGTATAACACTGTATATATTATATAATAACACACTCTCTATTACTGGGTATAACACTGTGTATATTATATAATAACACACAGTCTATTACTGGGTGCAACACTGTGTATATTATATAATAACACACTATCTATTACTGGGTATAACACTGTGTATATTATATAATAACACACTGTCTATTACTGGGTGTAACACTGTGTATATTATATAATAACACACTATCTATTACTGGGTATAACACTGTGTATATTATATAATAACACACTGTCTATTACTGGGTGCAACACTGTATATATTATATAATAACACACTCTCTATTACTGGGTATAACACTGTGTATATTATATAATAACACACTGTCTATTACTGGGTATAACACTGTGTATATTATATAATAACACACTGTCTATTACTGGGTGCAACACTGTATATATTATATAATAACACACTCTCTATTACTGGGTATAACACTGTGTATATTATATAATAACACACTGTCTATTACTGGGTGTAACACTGTGTATATTATATAATAACACACTGTCTGTTACTGGGTGTAACACTGTATATTACATCATAACACTGTCTATGACTGGGTGTAACACTGTGTATATTACATCATAACACTGTCTATTACTGGGTGTAACACTGTGTATATTATATAATAACACATTGTCTGTTACTGGGTGTAACACTGTGTATGTTATATAATAACACACTCTCTATTACTGGGTATAACACTGTATATATTATATAATAACACTGTCTATTACTGGTATAACACTGTGTATATTATATAATAACACACTGTCTGTTACTGGGTGTAACACTGTGTATATTATATAATAACACACTGTCTGTTACTGGGTGTAACACTGTGTATATATATAATAACACTGTCTATGTCTGGGTGTAACACTGTGTATATCATATAATAACACTGTCTGTTACTGGGTGTAACACTGGGTATATATATAATAACACTGTCTATGTCTGAGTGTAACACTGTGTACATTATATAAGAACACTGTCTGTTACTGGGTATAACACTGTGTATATTACATCATAACACACTGTCTTTTACTACGTATAACACTGTGTATATTACATCATAACACACTGTCTATGACTGGGTGTAACACTGTGTATATTATATAATAACACACTGTCTGTTACTGGGTGTAACACTGTGTATATTATACAAAAACACACTATCTGTTACTGGGTGTAACACTGCGTATATTACATCATAACACTGTCTATGACTGGGTGTAACACTGTGTATATTATATAATAACACATTGTCTGTTACTGGGTGTAACACTGTGTATATTATATAATAACACACTCTCTATTACTGGGTATAACACTGTATATATTATATAATAACACTGTCTATTACTGGTATAACACTGTGTATATTATATAATAACACACTGTCTGTTACTGGGTGTAACACTGTGTATATTATATAATAACACACTGTCTGTTACTGGGTGTAACACTGTGTATATTATATAATAACACACTGTCTATTACTGGGTGTAACACTGTGTATATATATAATAACACTGTCTATGTCTGAGTGTAACACTGTGTACATTATATAAGAACACTGTCTGTTACTGGGTATAACACTGTGTATATTACATCATAACACACTGTCTTTTACTGGGTATAACACTGTGTATATTACATCATAACACACTGTCTATGACTGGGTATAATACTGTGTATATTACATCATAACACACTGTCTATGACTGGGTATAACACTGTGTATATTATATAATAACACACTGTCTATTACTGGGTATAACACTGTGTATATTATATAATAACACACTGTCTGTTACTGGGTGTAACACTGTGTATATATATAATAACACTGTCTATGTCTGGGTGTAACACTGTGTATATCATATAATAACACTGTCTGTTACTGGGTGTAACACTGTGTATATATATATAATAACACTGTCTATGTCTGAGTGTAACACTGTGTACATTATATAAGAACACTGTCTGTTACTGGGTATAACACTGTGTATATTATATAACAACACACTGTCTGTTACAGGGTGTAACACTGTGTATATTATATAATAACACACTGTCTATTACTGGGTATAACACTGTATATATTATATAATAACACACTGTCTATTACTGGGTATAACACTGTGTATATTATATAATAACACACTGTCTATTACTGGGTGTAACACTGTGTATATTATATAATAACACACTGTCTGTTACTGGGTGTAACACTGTGTATATTATATAATAACACACTGTCTATTACTGGGTGTAACACTGTGTATATTATATAATAACACACTGTCTGTTACTGGGTGTAACACTGTGTATATTACATCATAACACTGTCTATGACTGGGTGTAACACTGTGTATATTATATAATAACACACTCTCTATTACTGGGTATAACACTGTATATATTATATAATAACACACTGTCTATTACTGGGTATAACACTGTGTATATTATATAATAACACACTGTCTATTACTGGGTGTAACACTGTGTATATTATATAATAACACACTGTCTGTTACTGGGTGTAACACTGTATATTACATCATAACACTGTCTATGACTGGGTGTAACACTGTGTATATTACATCATAACACTGTCTATTACTGGGTGTAACACTGTGTATATTATATAATAACACATTGTCTGTTACTGGGTGTAACACTGTGTATATTATATAATAACACACTGTCTATTACTGGGTGTAACACTGTGTATATTATATAATAACACACTGTCTGTTACTGGGTGTAACACTGTGTATATATATAATAACACTGTCTATGACTGGGTGTAACACTGTGTATATCATATAATAACACTGTCTGTTACTGGGTGTAACACTGTGTATATATATAATAACACTGTCTATGTCTGAGTGCAACACTGTGTACATTATATAAGAACACTGTCTGTTACTGGGTATAACACTGTGTATATTACATCATAACACACTGTCTTTTACTGGGTATAACACTGTGTATATTACATCATAACACACTGTCTATGACTGGGTGTAACACTGTGTATATTATATAATAACACACTGTCTGTTACTGGGTGTAACACTGTGTATATTATACAAAAACACACCATCTGTTACTGGGTGTAACACTGAGTATATTACATCATAACACTGTCTATGACTGGGTGTAACACTGTGTATATTGTATAATAACACATTGTCTGTTACTGGGTGTAACACTGTGTATATTATATAATAACACACTGTCTATTACTGGGTGTAACACTGTGTATATTATATAATAACACACTGTCTATTACTGGGTATAACACTATATATTATATAATAACACTGTCTATTACTGGTATAACACTGTGTATATTGTATAATAACACATTGTCTGTTACTGGGTGTAACACTGTGTATATTCTATAATAACACACTGTCTATTACTGGGTGTAACACTGTGTATATTATATAATAACACACTGTCTATTACTGGGTATAACACTATATATTATATAATAACACTGTCTATTACTGGTATAACACTGTATATATTATATAATAACACACTGTCTATGTCTGGGTGTAACACTGCGTATATTATATAATAACACACTGTCTGTTACTGGGTGTAACACTGTGTATATATATAATAACACTGTCTATGTCTGGGTGTAACACTGTGTATATCATATAATAACACTGTCTGTTACTGGGTGTAACACTGTGTATATATATAATAACACACTGTCTATTACTGGGTGTAACACTGTGTATATATATAATAACACTGTCTATGTCTGGGTGTAACACTGTGTATATTATATAATAACACACTGTCTGTTACTGGGTGTAACACTGTGTATATCATATAATAACACTGTCTGTTACTGGGTGTAACACTGTGTATATATATAATAACACTGTCTATGTCTGGGTGCAACACTGTGTACATTATATAATAACACACTGTCTGTTACTGGGTGTAACACTGTGTATATCATATAATAACACTGTCTGTTACTGGGTGTAACACTGTGTATATATATAATAACACTGTCTATGTCTGGGTGTAACACTGTGTATATCATATAATAACACTGTCTGTTACTGGGTGTAACACTGTGTATATATATAATAACACTGTCTATGTCTGGGTGCAACACTGTGTACATTATATAAGAACACACTGTCTGTTACTGGGTGTAACACTGTGTATATTATATAATAACACACTGTCTGTTACTGGGTGTAACACTGTGTATATATATAATAACACTGTCTGTTACTGGGTGTAACACTGTGTATATATATAATAACACTGTCTATGTCTGGGTGTAACACTGTGTATATCATATAATAACACTGTCTGTTACTGGGTGTAACACTGTGTATATATATAATAACACTGTCTATGTCTGGGTGCAACACTGTGTACATTATATAAGAACACACTGTCTGTTACTGGGTGTAACACTGTGTATATTATATAATAACACACTGTCTGTTACTGGGTGTAACACTGTGTATATATATAATAACACTGTCTATGTCTGGGTGTAACACTGTGTATATCATATAATAACACTGTCTGTTACTGGGTGTAACACTGTGTATATATATAATAACACTGTCTATGTCTGGGTGTAACACTGTGTACATTATATAAGAACACTGTCTGTTACTGGGTGTAACACTGTGTATATTATATAATAACACACTGTCTGTTACTGGGTGTAACACTGTGTATATTATATAATAACACACTGTCTATTACTGGGTGTAACACTGTGTACATTATATAAGAACACTGTCTGTTACTGGGTGTAACACTGTATATATTATATAATAACACACTGTCTATTACTGGGTATAACACTGTATATATTATATAATAACACACTGTCTATTACTGGGTGTAACACTGTGTATATATATAATAACACTGTCTATGTCTGGGTGTAACACTGTGTACATTATATAAGAACACTGTCTGTTACTGGGTGTAACACTATGTATATTATATAATTACACACTCTCTATTACTGGGTGTAACACTATGTATATTATATAATAACACACTCTCTATTACTGGGTATAACACTGCGCATATTATATAAGAACACTGTCTGTTACTGGGTGTAACACTATGTATATTATATAATAACACACTCTCTATTACTGGGTGTAACACTATGTATATTATATAATAACACACTCTCTATTACTGGGTATAACACTGCGCATATTATATAAGAACACTGTCTGTTACTGGGTGTAACACTATGTATATTATATAATAACACACTCTCTATTACTGGGTATAACACTGTATATATTATATAATAACACACTGTCTATTACTGGGTATAACGCTGTATATATTATATAATAACACACTATCTATTACTGGGTGTAACACTGTGTATATTATACAAAAACACACTATCTGTTACTGGGTATAACACTGTGTATATTACATCAGAACACACTGTCTATGACTGGGTGTAACACTGTGTATATTATATAATAACACACTGTCTATTACTGGGTGTAACACTGTGTATATTATATAATAACACACTCTCTATTACTGGGTATAACACTGTATATATTATATAATAACACACTGTCTATTACTGGGTATAACGCTGTATATATTATATAATAACACACTGTCTGTTACTGGGTGTAACACTATGTATATTATATAATAACACACTCTCTATTACTGGGTATAACACTGTATATATTATATAATAACACACTGTCTATTACTGGGTATAACGCTGTATATATTATATAATAACACACTATCTATTACTGGGTGTAACACTGTGTATATTATACAAAAACACACTATCTGTTACTGGGTATAACACTGTGTATATTACATCAGAACACACTGTCTATGACTGGGTGTAACACTGTGTATATTATATAATAACACACTATCTATTACTGGGTGTAACACTGTGTATATTATACAAAAACACACTATCTGTTACTGGGTATAACACTGTGTATATTACATCAGAACACACTGTCTATGACTGGGTATAACACTGTGTATATTACATCAGAACACACTGTCTGTTACTGGGTGTAACACTGTGTATATTATACAAAAACACACTATCTGTTACTGGGTGTAACACTGTGTATATTACATCATAACACACTGTCTATGACTGGGTGTAACACTGTGTATATTATATAATAACACACTGTCTATTACTGGGTGTAACACTGTGTATATTATATAATAACACACTGTCTGTTACTGGGTATAACGCTGTATATATTATATAATAACACAATGCCTGTTACTGGGTGTGACACTGTGTATATTATATAATAACACACAGTCTGTTACTGGGTGTAACACTGTATATATTATATAATAACACTGTCTATTACTGGGTGTAACACTGTGTATATTATATAATAACACACTCTCTGTTACTGGGTATAACGCTGTATATATTATATAACACAATGCCTGTTACTGGGTGGAACACAGTGTATATTGTATAATAAAACACTGTCAGTTACTGGGTGTTACACTGTGTATATTATATAATAACACACCGTCTGTTACTGGGTGTAACACTGTGTATATTATATAATAACACACTGTCTATGACTGGGTGTAACACTGTGTATATTATATAATAACACACTGTCTATGACTGGGTGTAACACTGTGTATATTACATCATAACACACTGTCTATGACTGGGTGTAACACTGTGTATATTATATAATAACACACTGTCTGTTACTGGGTGTAACACTGTGTGTATTATACAAAAACACACTATCTGTTACTGGGTGTAACACTGTGTATATTACATCATAACACACTGTCTATGACTGGGTATAACACTGTATATATTATATAATAACACACTGTCTATTACTGGGTATAACACTGTGTATATTATATAATAACACATTGTCTGTTACTGGGTGTAACACTGTGTATATTATATAATAACACACTGTCTATTACTGGGTGTAACACTGTGTATATTATATAATAACACACTCTCTATTACCGGGTATAACACTGTATATATTATATAATAACACTGTCTATTACTGGGTATAACACTGTATATATTATATAATAACACACTGTCTGTTACTGGGTATAACACTGTGTATATTATATAATAACACACTGTCTGTTAATGGGTGTAACACTGTGTATATTATATAATAACACACTGTCTGTTACTGGGTGTAGCACTGTGTATATATATAATAACACTGTCTATGTCTGGGTGTAACACTGTGTATATCAGATAATAACACTGTCTGTTAATGGGTGTAACACTGTGTATATATATATATAATAACACTGTCTATGTCTGGGTGCAACACTGTGTACATTATATAAGAACACACTGTCAGTTACAGGGTGTAACACTGTGTATATTATATAATAACACACTGTCGGTTACTGGGTGTAACACTGTGTATATATATAATAACACTGTCTATGTCTGGGTGTAACACTGTGTATATCATATAATAACACTGTCTGTTACTGGGTGTAACACTGTGTATATATATAATAACACTGTCTATGTCTGGGTGTAACACTGTGTACATTATATAAGAACACTGTCTGTTACTGGGTGTAACACTATGTATATTATATAATAACACACTGTCTATTACTGGGTATAACACAGCGCATATTATATAATAACACTGTCTGTTACTGGGTGTAACACGATGTATATTATATAATAACACACTGTCTATTACTGGGTATAACACTGCGCATATTATATAATAACACTGTCTGTTACTGGGTGTAACACGATGTATATTATATAATAACACACTGTCTATTACTGGGTGTAACACTGTGTATATTATATAATAACGCACTGTCTATTACTGGGTGTAACACTATGTTTATTATATAATAACACACTCTCTATTACTGGGTATAACACTGCGCATATTATATAATAACACACTGTCTATTACTGGGTGTAACACGATGTATATTATATAATAACACACTGTCTATTACTGGGTGTAACACTGTGTATATTATATAATAACGCACTGTCTATTACTGGGTGTAACACTATGTTTATTATATAATAACACACTCTCTATTACTGGGTATAACACTGCGCATATTATATAATAACACACTGTCTATTACTGGGTATAACACTGCGCATATTATATAATAACACTGTCTGTTACTGGGTGTAACACCGTGTATATTATATAATAACACACTTTCTATTAGTGGGTATAATATTGTGTATATTATACAAAAACACACTGTCTGTTACTGGGTGTAACACTGTGTATATTATATAATAACACTGTCTGTTACTGGGTGTAACACTATGTATATTATATAATAACACACTCTCTATTACTGGGTATAACACTGTATATATTATATAATAACACACTGTCTATTACTGGGTGTAACACTGTGTATATTATATAATAACACTGTCTGTTACTGGGTGTAACACTATGTATATTATATAATAACACACTCTCTATTACTGGGTATAACACTGTATATATTATATAATAACACACTGTCTGTGACTGGGTGTAACACTGTGTATATTATATAATAACACACTGTCTGTGACTGGGTGTAACACTGTGTATATTATATAATAACACTGTCTGTTACTGGGTGTAACACTGTATATATTACATCATAACACACTGTCTATGACTGGGTGTAACACTGTGTATATTATATAATAACACATTGTCTGTTACTGGGTGTAACACTGTGTATATTACATAATAACACACTGTCTGTTACTGGGTGTGACACTGGGTATATTATATAATAACACACTGTCTGTTACTGGGTGTAACACTGTGTATATTATATAATAACACACCGTCTGTTACTGGGTGTAACACTGTGTATATTATATCATAACACTGTCTATGTCTTGGTGTAACACTGTGTATATTATATAATAACACACTGTCTGTTACTGGGTATAACACTGTATATATTATGTAATAACACACTGTCTATTACTGGGTGTAACACTGTGTATATTATATAATAACACACTGTCTATTACTGGGTATAACACTGTATATATTATATAATAACACTGTCTATTACTGGGTATAACACTGTGTATATTATATAATAACACACTGTCCGTTAGTGGGTGAAACACTGTGTATATTATATAATAAAACACTGTCTGTTACCGGGTATAACTCTGTATATATTATATAATAACACTGTCTATTACTGGGTATAACACTGTATATATTATATAATAACACTGTCTATTACTGGGTATAACACTGTATATATTATATAATAACACACTGTCCGTTAGTGGGTGAAACACTGTGTATATTATATAATAAAACACTGTCTGTTACCGGGTATAACTCTGTATATATTATATAATAACACACTGTCTATTACTGGGTATAACACTGTATATATTATATAATAACACACTGTCCGTTAGTGGGTGAAACACTGTGTATATTATATAATCAAACACTGTCTGTTACCGGGTATAACTCTGTATATATTATATAATAACACACTGTCTATTACTGGGTGTAACACTGTGTATATTATATAATAACACACTGTCTATTACTGGGTATAACACTGTATATATTATATAATAACACACTGTCTGTTAGTGGGTGAAGCACTGTGTATATTATATAATACACTGTCTGTTACTGGGTTTAACACTGTGTCTATTATATAATAACACACTGTCTGTTAGTGGGTGAAACACTGTGTATATTATATAATAACACACTGTCTGTTAGTGGGTGAAACACAGTGTATATTATATAATAACACACTGTCTATTACAGGGTATAACACTGTGTATATTATATAATAACACACTGTCTGTTACTGGGTTTAACACTGTGTATATTATATAATAAGACACTGTCTGTTACTGGGTATAACACTGTGTATATTATATAATAACACACTGTCTATTCCTGGGTATAACACTGAGTATATTATATAATAACACACTGTCTGTTAGTGGGTGAAATACTGGGTATATTATATAAGAACACACTGTCTGTTAGTGGGTGAAACACAGTGTATATTATATAATAACACACTGTCTATTACAGGGTATAACACTGTGTATATTATATAATAACACACTGTCTATTACTGGGTGTAACGCTGTATATATTATATAATAAGACACTGTCTATTACTGGGAATTACACTGTGTATATTATATAATAACACAGTGTCTATTACTGGGTATAACACTGTATATATTATATAATAACACACTGTCTATTACTGGGTGTAACGCTGTATATATTATTTAATAACACACTGCCTATTACTGGGTATAACACTGTGTATATTATATAATAACACACTGTCTATTACTGGGTGTAACGCTGTATATATTATATAATAACACAGTGTCTATTACTGGGTATAACAATGTGTATATTATATAATAACACAGTGTCTATTACTGGGTATAACACTGTGTATATTATATAATAACACACTGTCTATTACTGGGTATAACACTGTGTATATTATATAATAACACAGTGTCTATTACTGGGTATAACACTGTATATATTATATAAAAACACACTGTCTATTACTGGGTGTAACGCTGTATATATTATATAATAACACACTGTCTATTACTGGGTATAACACTGTATATATTATATAATAACACACTGTCTATTACTGGGTGTAACGCTGTATATATTATATAATAACAGACAGTCTATTACAGGGTATAACACTGTGTATATTATATAATAACACACTGTCTGTTACTGGGTTTAACACTGTGTATATTATATAATAAGTCACTGTCTGTTACTGGGTATAACACTGTGTATATTATATAATAACACACTGTCTATTCCTGGGTATAACACTGAGTATATTATATAATAACACACTGTCTGTTAGTGGGTGAAATACTGGGTATATTATATAAGAACACACTGTCTGTTAGTGGGTGAAACACAGTGTATATTATATAATAACACACTGTCTATTACAGGGTATAACACTGTGTATATCATATAATAACACACTGTCTATTCCTGGGTATAACACTGTGTATATTATATAATAACAAACTGCCTATTACAGGGGATAACACTGTGTATATTATATAATAACACTCTGTTCGTGGGTGAAACACTGTGTATATTATATAATAACACACTGTCTATTACTGGGTATAACACTGTGTATATTATATAATAACACACTGTCTATTACTGGGTGTAACGCTGTATATATTATATAATAACACACTGTCCATTCTTGGGTATAACACTGTATATATTATATAATAACACACTGTCTATTACTGGGTATAACACTGTGTGTATTATATAATAACACACTGTCCATTACTGGGTATAACACTGTATATATTATATAATAACACACTGTCTATTACTGGGTGTAACGCTGTATATATTATATAATAAGACACTGTCTATTACTGGGAATTACACTGTGTATATTATATAATAACACAGTGTCTATTACTGGGTATAACACTGTATATATTATATAATAACACACTGTCTATTACTGGGTGTAACGCTGTATATATTATTTAATAACACACTGCCTATTACTGGGTATAACACTGTGTATATTATATAATAACACACTGTCTATTACTGGGTGTAACGCTGTATATATTATATAATAACACAGTGTCTATTACTGGGTATAACAATGTGTATATTATATAATAACACAGTGTCTATTACTGGGTATAACAATGTGTATATTATATAATAACACACTGTCTTACTGGGTATAACACTGTGTATATTATATAATAACACAGTGTCTATTACTGGGTATAACACTGTATATATTATATAAAAACACACTGACTATTACTGGGTATAACGCTGTATATATTATATAATAACACAGTGTCTATTACTGGGTGTAACACAGTATATATTATACAATAACACACTGTCTATTACTGGGTATAACGCTGTATATATTATGTAATAACACACTGTCTATTACCGGCTATAACACTGTGTATATTAAATAATAACACACTGTCTGTTACTGGGTATAACACTGTATATATGATATAATAACACACTGTCTATTACTGGGTATAACACTGTATATATTATATAACAACACACTGTCTATTACTGGGTATAACACTGTGTATATTATATAATAACACACTGTCTATTACTGGATATAACACTGTGTGTATTATATAATAACTCACTGTCTATTACTGGGTATAACACTGTGTATATTATATAATAACACTCTGTCTGTTACTGGGTGTAACGCTGTATATATTATATAATAACACACTGTCCATTACTGGGTATAACACTGTATATATTATCTCACAACACACTGTCTATTACTGGGTACAACACTGTATATATTATATAATAACACACTGTCTATTACTGGGTATAACGCTGTGTATATTATATAATAACACACTGTCTATTACAGGGTATAACACTGTGTATATTATATAATAACACAGTGTCTGTTACTGGGTATAACACTGTATATATTATATAATAACACACTGTCTATTACTGGGTATAACACTGTATATATTATATAATAACACACTGTCTATTACTGGGTATAACGCTGTATATATTATATAATAACACACTGTCTATTACTGGGTATAACACTGTGTGTATTATATAATAACACAGTGTCTATTGCTGGGTATAACACTGTGTATATTATATAGTAACACACTGTCTATTACTGGGTATAACACTGTGTATATTATAAAATAACACACTGTCTATTACTGGGTATAACGCTGTGTATATTATATAATAACACACTGTCTATTATTGGGTATAACGCTGTATATATTATATAATAACACACTGTCTATTACTGGGTATAATGCTGTGTATATTATATAATAACACACTGTCCATTACTGGGTATAACGCTGTATATATTATATAATAACACACTGTCCATTACTGGGTATAACGCTGTATATATTATACAATAACACACTGTCTATTACTGGGTATAACACTGTGTGTATTATATAATAACACAGTGTCTATTACTGGGTATAACACTGTATATATTATATAATAACTCACTGTCTATGACTGGGTATAACACTGTATATATTATATAATAACACACTGTCTATTACTGGGTATAACACTGTGTGTATTAGATAATAACACAGTGTCTATTACTGGGTATAACACTGTATATATTATATAATAACACACTGTCTATGACTGGGAGTAGACTGCTGCATATTAAATAATAACACACTGTCTATTATTGGGTATAACACTGTATATATTATATAATAAGACACTGTCTATTACTGGGTATAACACTGTGTGTATTAGATAATAACACAGTGTCTATTACTGGGTATAACACTGTATATATCATATAATAACACACTGTCTATTACTGGGAGTAGACTGCTGCATATTAAATCATAACACACTGTCTATTACTGGGTATAACGCTGTATATATTATATAATAACACACTGTCTATTACTGGGTATAACACTGAGTGTATTAGATAATAACACAGTGTATATTACTAGGTATAACACTGTATATATTATATAATAACACACTGTCTATTACTGGGTATAACACTGAGTGTATTAGATAATAACACAGTGTATATTACTAGGTATAACACTGTATATATTATATAATAACACACTGTCCATTACTGGGAGTAGACTGCTGCATATTAAATAATAACACAGTGTCTATTACTGGGTATAACACTGTATATATTATATAATAACACACTGTCTATTACTGGGTATAACACTGAGTGTATTAGATAATAACACAGTGTATATTACTAGGTATAACACTGTATATATTATATAATAACACACTGTCCATTACTGGGAGTAGACTGCTGCATATTAAATAATAACACACTGTCTATTACTGGGTATAACACTGTATATATTATATAATAACACACTGTCTATTACTGGGTATAACACTGTATATATTATATAATAACACACTGTCTATTACTGGGTATAACACTGTGTATATTATATAATAACACACTGTCTATTACTGGGTGTAACACTGCTGTATATTATATAATAACACACTGTCTATTACTGGGTGTTACACTGCTGTATATTATATAATAACACACTGTCTATTACTGGGTATAACACTGTGTATATTATATAATAACACACTGTCTATTACTGGGTATAACACTGTATATATTATATAATAACACACTGTCTATTACTGGGTATAACACTGTGTGTATTATATAATAACACAGTCTCTATTACTGGGGATAACACTGTATATATTATATAATAACACACTGTCTATTACTGGGTATAACACTGTATATATTATATAATAACACAGTGTCTATTACTGGGTATAACACTGTATATATTATATAATAACACACTGTCTATTACTGGGTATAACACTGTGTGTATTATATAATAACACAGTGTCTATTACTGGGGATAACACTGTATATATCATATAATAACACACTGTCTATTACTGGGTATAACACTGTGTGTAGTATATAATAACACAGTGTCTATTACTGGGAGTACACTGCTGCATATCAAATAATAACACACTGTCTATTACTGGGTATAACACTGTATATATTATATAATAACACACTGTCTATTACTGGGTATAACACTGTATATATTATATAATAACGCACTGTCTATTACTGGGTATAACACTGTGTGTAGTATATAATAACACAGTGTCTATTACTGGGTATAACACTGTATATATTATATAATAACACACTGTCTATTACTGGGTATAACGCTGTATATATTATACAATAACACACTGTCTATTACTGGGAGTACACTGCTGCATATTAAATAATAACACACTGTCTATTACTGGGTATAACACTGTATATATTATATAATAACACACTGTCTATTACTGGGTATAACACTGTGTGTAGTATATAATAACACAGTGTCTATTACTGGGTATAACACTGTATATATTATATAATAACACACTGTCTATTACTGGGTGTAACACAGTATATATTACACAATAACACACTGTCTATTACTGGGTATAACACTGCTGCATATTAAATAATAACACACTGTCTATTACTGGGTATAACACTGTGTGTATTATATAATAACACACTGTCTATTACTGGGTATAACACTGTATATATTATATAATAACACACTGTCTATTACTGGGTATAACGCTGTATATATTATATAATAACACACTGTCTATTACCGGCTATAACACTGTGTATATTATATAATAACACACTGTCTGTTACTGGGTATAACACTGTATATATTATATAATAACACACGGTCTATTACTGGGTATAACGCTGTGTGTATTATATAATAACACACTGTCTATTACTGGGTATAACGCTGTGTGTATTATATAATAACGCACTGTCTATTACTGGGTATAACGCTGTGTGTATTATATAATAACACACTGTCTATTACTGGGTATAACGCTGTGTATATTATATAATAACACTCTGTCTGTTACTGGGTGTAACACTGTATATATTATATAATAACACACTGTCTCTTACTGGGTATAACGCTGTATATATTATACAATAACACACTGTCTATTACTGGGAGTACACTGCTGCATATTAAATAATAACACACTGTCTATTACTGGGTATAACACTGTATATATTATATAATAACACACTGTCTATTACTGGGTATAACGCTGTGTATATTATATAATAACACACTGTCTATTACAGGGTATAACACTGTGTATATTATATAATAACACAGTGTCTGTTACTGGGTATAACACTGTATATATTATATAATAACACACTGTCTATTACTGGGTATAACACTGTATATATTATATAATAACACACTGTCTATTACTGGGTATAACGCTGTATATATTATATAATAACACACTGTCTATTACTGGGTATAACACTGTGTGTATTATATAATAACACAGTGTCTATTGCTGGGTATAACACTGTGTATATTATATAGTAACACACTGTCTATTACTGGGTATAACACTGTGTATATTATAAAATAACACACTGTCTATTACTGGGTATAACGCTGTATATATTATACAATAACACACTGTCTATTACTGGGAGTACACTGCTGCATATTAAATAATAACACACTGTCTATTACTGGGTATAACACTGTGTATATTATATAATAACACTCTGTCTGTTACTGGGTGTAACACTGTATATATTATATAATAACACTGCTATTACTGGGTATAACACTGTGTATATTATATAATAACACACTGTCTGTTACTGGGTATAACACTGTGTATATTATATAATAACGCACTGTCTATTACTGGGTATAACACTGTGTATATTATATAATAACACACTGTCTGTTACTGGGGATAACACTGTGTATATTATATAATACCTCACTGTCTATTACTGGGTATAACACTGTGTATATTATATAATAACACACTGTCTATTTCTGGGTATAACACTGTGTATATTATATAATAACACTCTGTCTGTTACTGGGTTTTACACTGTGTATATTATATAATAACAAACTGTCTATTACTGGGTATAACACTGTGTATATTATATAATAACACACTGTCTATTACTGGGTATAACACTGTGTATATTATATAATAACACACTGTCTATTACTGGGTATAACTCTGTGTGTATTATATAATAACTCACTGTCTATTACTGGGTATAACACTGTGTATATTATATAATAACACTCTGCCTGTTACTGGGTGTAACACTGTATATATTATATAATAACACACCGACTATTACTGGGTATAACACTGTGTATATCATATAATAACACACTGTCTGTTACTGGGTATAACACTGTGTATATTATAGAATAACACACTGTCTATTACTGGGTATAACACTGTTTGCATTATATAATAACTCACTGTCTATTACTGGGTATAACACTGTATATAGTATGTAATAACACACTGTCTGTTACTGGGTATAACACTGTGTATAGTATATAATAACACACTGTCTGTTACTGGGTATAACCCTGTATATATTATATAATAACACACTGTCCATTACTGGGTATAACACTGTTTATAGTATATAATAACACACTGTCTGTTACTGGGTATAACACTGTGTATATTATATAATAACACACTGTCTGTTACTGGGTATAACACTGTGTATATTATATAATAACACACTGTCTATTACTGGGTATAACACTGTGTGTATTATATAATAACACACTGTCTGTTACTGGGTATAACACTGTGTATATTATAGAATAACACACTGTCTATTACTGGGTATAACACTGTTTGCATTATATAATAACTCACTGTCTATTACTGGGTATAACACTGTATATAGTATATAATAACACACTGTCTGTTACTGGGTAAAACCCTGTATATATTATATAATAACACACTGTCCATTACTGGGTATAACACTGTGTATATTATATAATAACACTCTGCCTGTTACTGGGTGTAACACTGTATATATTATATAATAACACACCGACTATTACTGGGTATAACACTGTGTATATCATATAATAACACACTGTCCATTACTGGGTATAACACTGTGTATATTATATAATAACTCACTGTCTATTACTGGGTATAACACTGTATATAGTATATAATAACACACTGTCTGTTACTGGGTATAACCCTGTATATATTATATAATAACACACTGTCTATTACTGGGTATAACACTGTGTATAGTATATAATAACACACTGTTACTGGGTATAACACGGTGTATAGTATATAATAACACACTGTCTGTTACTGGGTATAACATTGTGTATATTATATAATAACTCACTGTCTATTACTGGGTATAACACTGTATATATTATATAATAACACACTGTCTATTACTGGGTATAACACTGTATATAGTATATAATAACACACTGTCAGTTCCTGGGTATAACACTGTGTATAGTATATAATAAATCACTGTCTGTTACTGGGTATAACACTGTGTATATTATATAATAACACACTGACTATTACTGGGTATAACACTGTATATATTATATAATAACACACTGTCTATTACTGGGTGTACACTGCTGTATATTATATAATAACACACTGTCTGTTACTGGGTATAACACTGTGTATATTATATAATAACACACTGTCTGTTACTGGGTATAACACTGTGTATATTATATAAAAACACACTGACTATTACTGGGTATAACACAGTATATATTATATAATAACACACTGACTATTACTGGGTATAACACTGTATATATTATATAATAACACACTGTCCATTATTGGGTGTAACACTGCTGTATATTATATAATAACACACTGTCTGTTACTGGGTATAACAATGTGTATATTATATAATAACACACTGTCTGTTACTGGGTATAACACTGTGTATATTATATAATAACACACTGACTATTACTGGGTATAACACTGTATATATTATATAATAACACACTGTCTATTACTGGGTATAACACTGTATATATTATATAATAACACACTGTCCATTACTGGGTGTAACATTGCTGTATATTATATAATAACACACTGTCTGTTACTGGGTATAACACTGTGTATATTATATAATAACACACTGTCTGTTACTGGGTATAACACTGTGTATATTATATAAAAACACACTGACTATTACTGGGTATAACACAGTATATATTATATAATAACACACTGACTATTACTGGGTATAACACTGTATATATTATATAATAACACACTGTCCATTATTGGGTGTAACACTGCTGTATATTATATAATAACACACTGTCTGTTACTGGGTATAACAATGTGTATATTATATAATAACACACTGTCTGTTACTGGGTATAACACTGTGTATATTATATAATAACACACTGACTATTACTGGGTATAACACTGTATATATTATATAATAACACACTGTCTATTACTGGGTATAACA